>NC_054538.1:15053567-15211067 GCF_017654505.1 Polyodon spathula | reverse complement strand
AGTAAGTGAGAGCTCAGCTGGAACGAAAACCAGAAGACACGGGAGGTCAGTCCTCAAGACCAGGCTTGGGAAGCTTGGATCTACACCCAGAAGTCGTTCATTATCTCAATGTACATGTTAAACCCGGAGTGGAACAGCCCTCCAGGACTGTGATTGAACACTATCTTACTATGATAACAACCTTAAATATGAATGTATATATTTTGTATGGGTGTTTGAGCATTGCATTGTTTAATAGTTGCAGGACTGACTATATAATTATGAACTTTATTTGAAGACATTACAGTACCATCAGGCATGGGCAACTCCAGTCTTGAGGGGCCATTTTACTCCAGATTTAACAGCTGTAAGTAATTAATTAACTGCTTTAAGACATGGATCAAAGTTTAATCAGTTCAACTGGACAATTAAGAACAATTGGAACATATACCTGTTTTGGAAAGGTAATAGTTACCCGTCCCTGCAGTACATCATAGTGAAAGCTACATTAAAAACAATTAAGGTGTTGCATTTTTTTTTGCCACATGAGGTCACTGTTGCCCAAAAGATGCTTATCTATTCTAAAGTGATAGTATTTTTTATAGACCAGAGATTTTGACCTTTGAACTATTAAGCTGTGTTGAAAATTCCCCTTCACTTCAGTTCAATAGCCCAGTTGTGGGCACAATATGAAGTTAAATGTAATTTCAAAGGAAAAGAGAAATTACAGAAAGTAGAGTTATAATGTCAGTTTATGACCTTGCTAAATTAATCAAGTCAATCAATGATTTATCATTGCAGTGCAGTGAAAAATGGAGCCCAGTGATACTTTACTTTTATCACCTCAGTACCACATAACTGCAACACCTTTCTAAGTTCCCCAAAATGTACCAGCTGCCTGAGTTCCTGCCCAACATCTCCTGTCCTTTCCCACAATCACTAGCCACATCCTGCTTTAACTGTAGAATTTAAAGGGTGTTCTTCTGGACATCGTTGTGATATTAGTAGACCATGTATTCCAGGTTACAGGTGGTTATTCAGAGTTAGATTTATTGTTTTCAGGTATAACATTCAGATAGTTTTGGATACAATATTAGTGGTCCAGATGTACAGTTCTTCCATTATTTTCCTTGAATCACTTTTTCTGGAGGAACTGTAACAAACTGGAACAAACATATATTTTTAATCTATGATAGAAAAGTATGCTCTTTATATTTTGCATATATAGAAAATGGCCCCTTTTTATATATTTAAAATATATTCTAGTCTGTAATCCATATAATTATTTTATATGGATTACCCACTAATGAAAATATATGGTGCACCATATATTTTCAACATATAAAATAAATATATGGATTACAGACTTAAATATATTTTAAATATATCCCATATATTTTAAATATATAAAAAAGGGGCCATTTTCTATATAAAAAATATAAGGATCATACTTTTCTACCATATATTAAAAATATATGTTTTTTCCATAAGGGGTTACATTTTCTTTCTTTTTAAATGACATTTGGTGCATCAGAAGAAATGCCAGAACGTGATTTACAGTGCTAGCCTGACCCAATCTGAGCTACAGTCATTGAATGGGAACCTTGTGTACCAGCCAGGTTCATCTCACATTTTTTAATGGTGTGCACATTGGCAGGATCTATGGAATGAAAGCAAACATAAAACAAAAATTAATGTATCTGCTATAAACCAAATATTTTCATCTGCCTGGGTTGCCATTAATTTTAAACTAAGCTGCTGGAATGAAGTGGACATATTATACCTTCTTTTAACTTTAATTTCCAGTATAGACAATTGGCCTTTTGTTGTTATTTTAAGATCTAATAGATCCATTGTTTTTTCCTAAATGAAAAAGAAAAAAGTTTAAATAAACTCTGTTCTCATGTTAAAACAGTATACAAGTGAAGAAAGAGGGGATCCCAATATAGAACGCAATGTGATGTTACTTCCAATAATTCAGACTTATGTTTGTTTCCTCTCTCTGTTTAAAATAAGTAATGAGGAAGAATGCAGTACCTGTATTTACTACAACAATCATGTTGCATTCAAGTAAGCACTTAAGATTTATGATTTCCATTACATGAGAGTAGATGTTAAAACTTCATGCTGATTTGAACTCGGCTCTTGCCAAGATTAGCACCAACTAAGACTTTACAGCAACCTAATGTGATCCATCTGCATCTCCATAAAATTTGCGTTTCTTTCCATCTGATGATGTCGATGAGGTCTCCCCAGCGCATCAGCATGACAACCGTCTGGATTGAGCTAAGTAGGTTATATCTCTGGGGTCTTCAAGTGGGCACCTTCTGTCCTCTGTGTTTTGTCAACTAGCCCACAACACCTCAAGAGAGCTTGACAGTGATTCTGGTGTCCCAGCAACACCAGAGTAACAGCGGTGTACATTTTAGGGCAGGTGGGCGAGCTTGCAAAAAGAGATATGTGTGAAAATGTGTGACAAGGACATTATTAATCCATCTCTCTCTGATTTAAGAATTTATCAGGTAAAACTTTAGGAAACTTAGTCAGGTAGACATACAGCAGAAGTCATAAAACTAAATGTTTAATAATTAAGAATTATTAAGGTAGCCCTTCCTGTGAGAGCTATGTATGAACAGCACCCATTTTTATAATTACTCTGCTGATGGCAGGTGATCAGGAGTGGGATCGCAGTGCAAATCCATTGAAAGGTGGGGAGGGATGGAAAGGTTGGGAGATTTTTCCATAGTTTTACAAAAGTTAATTTGTAAGAGAATGGAAGAAATAAATGGAAATTGAGAAAATTGGAAATTAGATTGGATAGGCAAGCTTAGTTTAAAGTAAAGCTATTTAAAAGACTGACACTCCAGACCCTGTTAAATGGTTTTGTACATCTGGAAAAAAAATATACTGAAAATGTGTTTCATTATTGAGCTTTCCGTTTAAAATATAGCACTGTATTGTTCTTCCCAAACCGATCAGGAAATATTATGTTGAAGAGTTGTTTGCTGGTTATTTAGCCAGGACAGTAGACAAACCTTTTTTGGATTGGAAAAATATCTTTTAGTTACAGGATGCTTTTTCACCCTAGTTTGTGACTGAAGCCCAGAATAACATGGAAGATAATAGACTGTGCCAAGCAAAATTGAGCTGCTTGAAAAAACAAATACCCATTTGTGTCATTTCCACAGGATGTTTGAACTGTGTGATAATTATAAGAAACAATGGGGGTGATTAAACAAATTCCACAGTTATACAAATTAAACACAATATTTTATTCATGTGTTTATTTATTAATTTTGCACTACTGTAAATCTATTATTTTTTAACTATTAACCTATAATTTCCCCGAATGCTTTTTCCAAATTAATGAAACTGAAATGTAATGAAATACTTTAATGATTCTTAAAAAATGATAACTTTAATTACACAATGATTGTGAAAAGAAACTAAACAGAAAAAAACAAAAACATTTTCACCCTTGTCATTAAGTTTTATTGTCAAAGTAAGTGTTCATAATGGAAACGGATTAAACACATTTAGCTATAAATAAATAGTGGATACTCGTGGAAGCTCCATTGAGTACCGTAGTTATACATGTGTGAGGTTAAATGGACAGATCACACATGAGACTCCTAAGGTAAAAATAGTATACAAAACAATGATAGTTTTATATTCTATTTTTACCACATGTGCATTATATAGTTTGCTTTCTATAGGAATGTAATTGAAATACACATTACTGTGGTTGCAAATAGGTACTTTGTAAGGTGGCAGGGGGAGGGTCAGATTCCCCCCTGACTAAAAACATGTGAAAATGTACGTTTTGTTTGATTTAATTGCTTTTGTTTTTAATTTGTTTTTTTAATAGTATTTGTTTTAATTATTTTATTGGTAATTATCCCCTGCAACTGGCTATCATTGTAAATTGGAGTCAGATGCAGGGTATTTAAAGAAAGCAGCCAGTGTGCTCAGTGCTGTTGCTGCTGTCAAGTAAAGAGCCAGACTGGAAGTTGTAAGGGATGTGTAAAACCTATGTTTGGTTTTATATAAATTTGTAGTATTGTTTTGTTGTTATGTCAGGTAAACAGCTTGGCTGACCTGTGTGTTAGTCAGGGACCTACATACGTTTAGTGCTCAATGAGAGCTAGGTGTTTGTTTCTGTTTTATTTGATTTATTTTTGAATAAAAGTGCACGAAAGCGCTTTAAAAATCAAAGTTTTATTTTTGGGTCACATTGTTAAAGAGACACGAACCTGATCTACGACCAATCTGTGCACATATATATCTATCGTTATTTTTTTATTTTATTTTTTTCATTCACTGTCTTTAATGAACCAACATAAACTGGCCTCTACCGGTCTGCTGTGTAAGAATTCAGGTCAGCCCACGATGAGTTATACTGACTGTATGAGTAAGTAAAACGTATTGTCCAAGTGTCTCAACCTCACTGAGTGCAGGCTGTTTTATGTGCTCAGAATAAATGTATTAGTCGTTGCCTGTCTGTCTTCAGTAAAATTTCCTTCAGAAGCACCTCTGTATCTCCTTTTTTTCATGATTAAGGCTATTGATTCTGTTTCTTTGTTGTGGAAGCAAGCATATTCTTAGCCATGGAAACCCTTTCAATCTTTAAACTGTGTTATTAAATGTATTTTGTATTATTCTACATAACACTGTTCAAAGCTGTAGTTAAAGGAACCAACAACCGTAAAATATTTAATTAAGAAAAAGACTAAGAAATCATTTAAACTTTTTTTAAAACTTCATTAAACTTACTATCCATGTTTGTCACACCACAGTGGAAAAACAAATCATTAAATCATTCAGTTGTACTGTACATACATATTCTGCATGTTGTGATTTAAGTACAGTAAAAAAATTGCAATGCTGTTTCAGAAAAAAAAATGCTATTCAATATAATTCCTTTCCAGTCGTTGAGAGTATATAGCTGCATAGCGACCATTTAGCATGCATGTTCTGTAGTATTTCATACATCCAGCATAGCAACCCTCTGCATGTCATCAGGCAGAGGAACTAGTTCCCGGATCTTGTGTACAGGTAGGTTGCGGTGTTGCTTCTATATGAACACACATTTTGTGTATGGTTTTAAATTCCACAGAGCAGCTTTAAACAGAAGCATGCAGCATACAGTATCACCTTCATGTGACATTATTTTAGTGCCACTGCATTCTGCCGCAAGAATAGATACATTTGCTACATGGCCCAGTATGGAACTGTCTGTTCAGTATGGTGATGTAGACAGTACAGAATGTCAAAGCAATGACTCACAGCTGTCTAATGAAGATGTAAAGGGTAACAGCAATGTGTTGGCTTGTTTTTCTCAGAAAAGTCACCATGCCCTAATAGTGTAACAGTGTTGATAATTCAGTATTGGAAAGGCTTAATACTTTGGAATGACATTTCATGTTGCCCCATTTTTATAAAAAAAAGAATTAAAAGTTGAGTCAACAAATGCCGGACTGGGTCTCTAAAACAAGTTGTTCCTGAATGTTGAGTTTACTGGAAGGTTTTGACTCATGAACAAGGCAGCTCTGCTGTTTGTTTTTTGCATTGCTTTTTTGCATTTCTTGCCAAGAGCCAAAACCTCAGTTAGTTACACAGCCCAGTTTATTTAAAAAAACATTCCATTCCGGTAATAATTGGGGAAATAGTGTATTTCATTTTCCTTTTCGCGAAGTATTTCTGTTATTATAAAACTGATAAGAAACCATTACAGTGTGTTTCTTTATTAAACAAATGGCGCCAAACTCTGAATGGATATACTGCATAGGGATTTTACTACTATTATATGCATATTCACTTAATTGGTGTTAGATGTATTCTACCAAAAATGTTATATAAGTAAAGAGGGCATTATAGAAATAAACAGAGTGGCATCTAATACATGGTATGTATTTTTAGACTATAAAAAGTATATATATATATATATATATATATATATATATATATATATATATATATATATATATATATATATATATATATATATATATATATATATATATAAAATATATATATATATATATATATATATATATATATATGTGTGTGTGTGTGTATATATGTGTGTATATATATATATATATATATATATATATATATATATATATATATATATATATATATTATACACACACATATACATTTTTTTTTCAAAGTTCACATTTTTTTACTGGAGTGTTCAAAAACTGTATCATAACAGTATGGTTATGTTTCATACATTTTCAGCAAGAGAAGTGCTGGTAAGAGCCCTTTAGCTACAGAATAAGGTTTTGCAGGAATGAGTGAAACCATCCCTAGCACACAATAAAATGAAGCTACTGTATGATGGAATCCATCTGGATAAAGCATCCTCTGAGACACAGCAGAGTGAATCAGGGCCTTAATACAGCTGAACATTACCTCACTGCCTGATAACCCTCGCTGCCCTTGGTGTGGGAAGGAAGTGCTCCATCAATTGATTCAGAGCATTTGCTTCCAAGCAGACCCTGAAATGTTAATGATGTTTTCATTCCCTGCAAACACAGGCCATTTCAAGTTGCATTAAAACCGTTGTGATTACATGTATCTCCTTTCTGAATCGATAACCACCTCGAATTCAAAAGGGTAATTAAGAATGTTAGGAATTATGACTAGTCAGCAGCACTTTTTGGCTTACACATGACACTTCATTTAAACTAAAACCAATTGTTATAGTGCTAAAGTAGTTATTTACCTTTTTATAAGTAAATTCGATCTATATTATCTGTCTTATTTTATTTGCCTGACTACATGTATATTGTGGGTCATTGCTTTATACTGCATATCAAATAAACGGCATACATTCAAAATGTTACAGTTGTAGTTGACACAGATAGAAAGAACAGCTCATACAATATAATACTTGAGTTTAGTGTACTGGGTTGGACTGGGTTACCCAGCTTTATTTTTGCTCCTGCATGTGTTTGCTTGGTTATAGGGAGTATGCGCTCAGTATTAAGCAGTAACTACATTTATTTACGCATGTATAAGAATAACAGCAATAATAATAAATATGAATACTGCTGTATTTTCAAATTGTGGATTGTTAAAATAATTCACCATAATTAGCCCAGTATTGTTTTTAAATTTTTTTTTTTTTGACACAGTTTTCAGATATTGGAGCAAAGGTAAGTTGATATTGATACACTAAACAATACTGTGCTTGCTGGTTTGTTACACTGTTCTATAATTGTATCTTGGTCTACATAGTAAAACAGAATCTCACGACTGTTGTTCCTACAAATCTGTCTATTAAACTGTGACCTGTTTTGAAATTCTCAGTCTAGTAGCCAAGCCAGAGAAACAATCTATTTATCAGTTATTGAGCATTCTAAGTAAAATGGATTTCTACACTGGATATTGGTGATGCATCATTTAGTGCAATACCAGTCTTGGTAGGGACAATTACACCCAATCATTCTGTATTGGTAGGTGGATAACATTTGGGATGTCTTGCTTATTATTAAACTATTTTGCCTGTTAAAGAGGGAACGGTTTTCTATTTAAGAATATCCGTATATTTTGTAAGCAGTCAATCTGCCCTGCAAACCAGCCCAGGTTTTTAATATTTGTAAATCAGGGTGATTACTGATTATATCGAGCAGTCATATGCAAAGTCAGTCATAAGATAACAAAGACATTTGATTTTTTTCAAACTACCCTAAAAATTACTATTAGACATATTCCTGGTCTATATGGAAAGAGCCCACTAATCTACCATTCTCACATGGAGCATGATGGTTAGTGTATTGTAGAAGCTGTCCCAGACACCAGGGAAGTGCGGAAGTCTTTAATTTGACTGGCCGATAAGAGACGATACGCAGGAAATGCATTGCTGGGGGTTCTCGTCAGTGGAAGGCCTATTTTTTCCTATCTAAAAACATAACCTCAAGCTAAATATGAGGACAGTAAGGGTTTTTCATTTTTTTTAAAAAAAAGCAAACTTACTGAAAATGTAAGGTATGAGACACTGGCCATTATTACCCATTGTTTAAAATAAATACATAAAAAAACACATGGCAGTCTAGAAAATTAATATATATATAAAAAAAAAAAAAAAAAAAAAACATTACTTGTTTTCTGTTTTAATTGTGACCATGTCACGGCTTCATCAAATTGTGGTTGGTTCTATATCTTTGTCACTATCAATATGTCTTAATAATAATATGCCGTAAAACACAGTTAGTTTAAAAGGTTGTACAGTTTTTTCCCCCAGTGCACATGTCTCCATCTGAGGAACTGTCTTCCATTTACAGATTTCAAGGGTCAGCGGAACACAAAATGCATCCAGTAAATACACTGGCACTTGTTTCTAACATGTTTTTTACATTTACATTTGACTGTCACATTTTGTAGTCCAGGAATGGTAGACAAGGTGAAAACATATACATGTATGTATTGCTATTATTAAATCCATGGAGGTAAAGACTGGCTGATTTCCCAAATAAGGGATGACCCCAGTATACATTTTGCTAGTACAAAACAAGCCCTTTTATGATGAATTCATTTAGCAATAAAATCAGATTTATTATTCAACCTGTCTTGTAATGTATATAAATGTTATTCAGTGCAGGGTGCACCCTATAGCCTGGAGATCGCAGGTTCGAATCCAGGCTTTGTCACAGCCGACTGTGACCAGGGGTTCCTAGGGGGTGGTGCCCCGGAATGGGGGGGGGGGGGGGGTTAGGTCGACAGGGGAATCCACGGTTTACAGCACACCAGTGACCCCTGTGGCCGATAAGGCGCATGCGGTTCTGCAGTGGAGCCGCCAGATCTGTGTTGTCCTCCGGCACTATAGGTCTGGTGGTCTCACTGTGGATCCAAAATAATAATTGGGTATTACGAAGTTGAGGAGAAAAACTGTGGTAAAAAAAATGGCGACAACTAAATTTCTAAAAATAAAATAAATAAACGTTTTTTTTTTTTATTTTTATATTTGTCCTTCACAGTTAATTTTTTGCTTCTTCATATAAGTGGATAGAAAGGTTTACAATATAGTTAAGTGGCAGTCTAACTGGACAATTTTTTATGTTTGGTTCAGATCGAATGCTCTTTGAACATGAGGCCATTACATGAATCACTTATACAGTAGAGCTTAATGTTTTGTTTTTAGAAATTAACTTTTGAACCCATCCTGCTCTCCAAATGAGGTTATCATACAAGCAATAAACACCTCAGACTTTTAAGTTTGTGACTTGAAAGACCTACGTTTTAACTTATTTGTTTTATAATTATATTATGAAGATTAGGAGAAAATGTCTCTGAGAATCCAGCCTTATCACACATTTTTAACATCAGTGGACTTGTCATTTTGGCCAAAGTTCAGCCAGCCTGCTTTAATTAATCATTAATGTTTGTCCATTGTTTTACTTTTATCTCCTCTGATAAGTTACTGTTACAGGGTAACACAGACACACAAAGTTCATTCTAGGAAATGCTATCCTTAAGAAAAACCTACAAAATTAAGCTTGATTTATTTAGTATATCTATCTGAATGCAGTGCGTCTTGTGGTTTGAGCAACAACATTCCTTGATGTCGAGTAACCTTATAACGAAAAACCAGAAAGCTTGGGAGCTGTCCTCTGCATCCATTGTCTTCCACGGTCACCAGTTGCCTGATTTTTCAAAGTTGGTAAAGGGGTTTACTAATGAGTAAGGACAGTTTTAGTTGAAGATAGTCATTTTTCTAATTTAGTTTGACAATGTACTCTTAAACAGACTTAATTTACATTTTAAGTAATTTTAAAATTACTAACTGATTTTTCAAGCTTGTTGAGGTGAATATTCACTTCATGTTTTTGTGACTATAACATCAATTCTGACCGATAAATTAATACTAATTAAAATTGTGGTCACAGATTTTTTACATCAATTCCACTACTCAAGTGTAAAGTTAAACTACTTTCTTTGAAAAGTCGCAACATAAAGACTGTATAATATATTTATATAGAGCCTTTTCATAGTGGACCACCATAACAAAGCTCTTTACAGAGGTAGGCTGTGAACTGCGGATTATATGCAGAGTAACTTACAATAGGACATTGATTGAACATCTCATCTGCAGGATGGAGCACAAGGAGGTTAAGTGACTTGCTCAGGGTCACTTAATGAGTCAGCCAGAGTCAGAGGTGGGATTTGAACCGGTGACCTAGTTACAAGCCCTGGACTTTAACCTCCTATGTATTGTAACTAACCCTAATTCTCAGTAAATGACCTTGTATAGAAATTCAGGACCACTGATTTGCATATGGGGACAGCTGCTATTAATTGAATTGTCAGCCACTATTCTTGGGACATAAAATTCTTGGTGGATTCTGATAAATGACCGCATCACTCCTAATCTGTGAATAATTCTCATTGGATTTATTTATTTATTTATTTTTTGGTATTTAAGTCATACTTACCACAAGCATCATTCTTTATTTAGATTTTCCCACAGTTCATTCATGGAAATTCTGTGTTTGTTGTTTTTCCACCCACTTCATTCTTAGAAACCGATGGCTAGTGTGTGAAGAATTTGTACTGAGTGTTCATGACATTCATAGCAAATCATTTTTTTTTTTATTTTTGACTTGTCACAAGCATGTTTGAGAATTAAGTAGAGCAATTGGTGCCATGCCAATATAGTTTTACTACAATATACAACACTGCCCTTACTATTCTTAACCATGGACATTTCAATACTTTACCATATTTAGGCTTCCAGCCCCAGAGGGCTAGGAAGCCTATTGTTATTGCTGGGATTCTTCTTATTCCTGCCAAAAGTTGCTCAAACTGACGAAATTCAGTAGGATGGAAGATGCTTATGGGAAGTTGGTAAATGTTAATTGAACGTATGTCGTAGGTCACATGGTTTGGCCGCCATATTGGATTTTTTTTTTTTTTTGCCTAAATGCAAAAAATTAGTCTTTCGAAAACCACTTATTGCAGAGTGCTTAAAGTTCAATATTAACCGGCTGCTGTATGACATGATAATCTTCTTCTCCCAAACTGCTAGTCTGATTGAACCAAAAATTAGCACGCACAATCCTAGTATGGTTGTCGTTAAGATTTGGTTAAGGGAGGTTGCTACAATAAAAAACATGGTGGCCATGGTGGATGACATCATCAACTTACAAAACTGGCTTACAAAAACCTTTGTCTTTGATTCTAAATTCTAAACCTTTGGCACACATGATTCTATTGTGGTTGTCTTTAAAGGTTTTTCAAGGGAAGTTGGTACAACAAAAAACACGACAGCCACATTGGATGACATCATCAACATACAAAACTGGCTAATAACTCCTTATAGAGTGCAGAAAGAGCAATGGTTACTAGGAAATATAGTAACCCATGTATGCTCTACAAAAAAAAATGTCACTGCATGTGACCTTTGACCTCTCCTAAAGATCAAATGTAAAACTGGCTTATAACTCCTTATAGAGTAATAATTGAATTCTGCATTATTTGCTGAAGTGTTTGGTACTGGTACTGGCATTCTACACTATTTGCTAAAGTTTTTGGTACTGTTACTGGTACTGAAAGCCGTTAAGTTGCTGACAATTGTAGTTATCTTTGGTTTGCCATGCTCACCTGAGCTGTGCAATGCTTTGTGTGCTTTTACTAGAGTACACTGCAGTACATTTTAAACAAATTAAAACCACAAAGAATACATCTCTTTTTTTCAGAGAAGATTTGCAAAATGTTAAACTAACTATTGAATAATCTTTATATGTTCCCTTAAGCATGTGACAAAAATTAGCTGGCATATATTGTCATCTGTCCTTCATGACTGGTGACTACATTTAATTTGAAATAATCATCCATTCTTATTAGGGTGTATGAATCCCATTCTTATGTAAAATGATTAATTCCTTCTAAAGTGGAAATGCATAAATCCTCATTGACAATAGTTATCTAGGCATACCAGAATGAGGGACAAAATTCACCCGCTACAAATGTGGGTCAACCAATGCTGATTCCAGTTTTGGAGCTAGAGGCTAGTGCAGAAACATGATTCTTTGAATAGCACAAATTTTCATAAAGTTCTACTTAAAACTAGGCTTAAAGCTAGCTTGCCTTGGCTCGGCACTTATTCTTGATAAACAAAGATGGTATTTGCAAAAACAAATAGCCAAGGAAGCCTGGTAGACATATTGTAGTATTTTGCAATTCCTAGTTAACTAGGTAATTGAAAAGGATTTCAAAACTGTACACCTGTCATTTATGCTCCATAACTCTCATACCAAGTGGGTCAAGAAAGTCATTGGGGGAGTTTCCATGGGTGGTTATTTACACGTGAAGTGGTGATGCGCGTGCACATTTGGGAGAACAGCTCGACAGGATCTGATTTGTAAAACACAGGAAATGCCCATTTTCACATGGAAACCAGCCTTTCAAGTGAAATCATCCACTCTTCCCAATACAGACAGCCTTGTGAGCATACACAGAAGGTGTCTGGTACAGATCTCTATAATCCTACATCTCCGCCGGTTTTCAGCCATGGTGATCTGCAATTGCTGGGTTGGACAGTTTAATTACTTTACACATACCTCTGGGTTAATTATTTTCTTTTTTCTTAAATTAATAAGTCGGGTGATCAATTAGTTGAAATAGTATTCAATACCAACGATATGCTACATTTGATAAACAATTTGGCAAGAGCAGTAAAACATGTTATTAAACAACCAGGCATGAGGCATTTACAAATCACAGCTTTATTACATGAGCTTAACACTGTGCTTTAGAGTTTCACTCAAACAAATGTCACCTGACAACCATGGATTTCCAGGTGAGAATCTCTCGTGTACCTGTTCTCTGTGTATGGTGAAAAGAGGGTCTTCTGGAAAACTGAGACAATGGAAACCCAAAATGTATAGGGTTATTTTTCATTTAGCTCAAGCACAATGTCCCGAGAAAAATTAGAACACAAATAGAAACTCCCCCGTTGTCATGAAGTGATTCCAGGAAACCTTTTGACATTTGACCTCCTGGTCAGTTCTACAATAGAAGTAAAGTAGTGGTCCAGTATGGATACACTTTGTTCCAATGGGCCAGTACAATATTTACTCCCCAATTTAGGATATACAATTATGTTCCCTCATTACAGCAACTTCAAGAGAACGAATGGCCAGTGAACGATTTCATAAACTGGCACTCGACTGAGTATATGACTCACCACATGGGCCTGCCCTAACCAGGTAAGCTGCTTGGGGAAACTCCATATGGATAAACTTTTGTACACTTGCAGAGTTATGTGTAAATGCAGTTTTTTTGTGTTTAAAGTAAAGCCTTGAAATGGAAAGTCATGACAACCAAAATAGGCCCATCTGTTTTCCTCTTGAAGAAGAACAGATTACGTCTTTAAAATAGTACTTGAGAGTCTGGGAAGTATATATAGAACAAACAAAAAAAGCTTTCTAGAAGCATATTGTAAAGTAAACAACATTATTCATAGTACTTTTTTTAATATTTATTTTTTCTAATTTAAATGTTAGTAGTGTTGCATGCAAGTGATTGCAGATACTGTCTCAGTTTGCCTTGCACATTTTGCAGGTTACGAAATACAAAAATACAAACAAATATCTGTAGTAGAACAATGTGTTCTGTGGCTCCAGGGGGTGTGGTTCAGTTTGAAAGGAAATTTAATATGTGGTATTATCTGCTGTTGATATCTCCCAGTGGCCATTATTTAATCAGTATTTTATTAACCAATCCTGTCCACCAGCATCCATATGTCTACAAGGAATATTCAAATCAAATGAAGACTGCTTTTGCTGATGTTAGGAACAAAGGATTATGTTCCTTGTATTGCACAGTACAGTACATTATATGCCCAGTTACTTGTACTGTCATTTCTTTTTTCTAAAATACTGCAATAATAACTATGACTAATCCTCTTGGTTTACTCTGTGTATTTCCACTACAGAAGCTTGCAATGAATGACTTCATAATGAATCTAGTCAAAACACAACCTGTACTATAAACATTATAAACATTGTAAGTCGTGGGTTTGTTTGGCACAAAGAAAAGATGATGTGAATATAGATTTCTGCTCTGTTCATAATATGATATTCTCCACTGAGGATATTATCCGAATCAATTATCCCATACCGAATGAAATGCCAGCAGGGAAAGCTTAAAGTGAAAATAAAGAACTTTAACACTATTTAACTGGTTGCCATGCAGATCTGTTACTGGAAGTGCCTTTAGTAAAAACCTGTATGAGTAGCTGATTTCCAAGTTATGTTCAGGTTGACTCAAACAGTCAGAGCCTGTATTTAGAACAAAAGAGCAAGATTAAAGCAGCTTTATTTAAACTAGTTTTGTTTAAACCAGCCAAAACAGTTAGCAGTCCCCTGTGAGTGTGTGTGCTTTATACATGTACATTCACCACATTTATTTAATGTCAAACAAGTGATATTGAGCATTCTTTGACGATTAAACAATTAAATAGATTTTTCTCATATATTATGTTCAGTAAGTTTGTCACATTAATGTCATCAACTACATACTATTTATCTCAATGTGCCATTAATCTCACACTCACACCTGAAGAGCAGATGATTAGCTATTCAAGATATCAAGATATTTAATAAGCAAATGTGCAACAGCACCACAGCTTGGTAAGAGTGCATGTTCTACATTGGTTAAGGCATGTGAGACCCAAATCCCATTGTAATATTTCCATTGTAAGGATCACAAAGAGTTAAGTGTTTGTGCGTGTAAATTCATAATGTGTGAATGTAGGTAATGTTACGCATGGAAAAGGTTGAGTAATGTTCTAGCAAAAAAGCTGCAAAGGGAGCAAGGAATAGATTTGATTTCATGCTGAAAATCTATAAAGGAAAATGGAGTTTATAATTTATACTATGTTGTTTTTTTTTTTTGTTCTGGAAACAGTGGGTCAATTCAACTTAACAAAATACCAAAAAAGGAATAAAGTCCTCTATGTTGGTAAATTAAACTATTACATCTTGCGTTATCCAATGTTTTATTACTTGGCATGCTTAAAATCTTTGTGATTTCATTCCTTTTGTTTGTTTGCTGCTTGTGTTTCAGAAATGTTTTACTTCTACTTTATTTATTTAACCTGTATATGAAACATTTAACTGTGTTGTATCTCAGGATAGCTTATTCACATATTTACAAAAGCAGGAACTTCTAATATATTTTTAAACATCAGTTTACAGTTTTAGGATAGAGCGTGTGTGTGACCTGCTGAAGCGTGGAGGGATGTCTTGATATATACACTGAGTGTACAAACATTAGGAACACATTCCTAATATTGAGTTGCACCCCCTTTTGCCCTCAGAACAGCTTCAATTTGTCAGGGCATGGACTCTACAAGGAGTCGAAAGTGTTCCACAGGGATGGGGGCCCATGTTGACTCCAATGATTCCCACAGTTGTGTCAAGTTGGTTGGTAGTGGATCTCTAATCCGAATAGCTCGTTCCATCTCATCCCACAGATGCTCAATTGGATTGAGATCTGGCGACTGGGCAGGCCACTGCAGTAAGCTGAATTCACTGTTGTGTTTGTGGAACCATTCCTGGACAATCCTAGTCTTGTGGCATGTGGCATTAGCCTGCTGAAAAAATCCATTAGCAGATGGATACACTGTTGCCATGAAGGGATGCACCTGATTGGCAATGATGTTCATTCAAATGTTGTTCCACTTTTATCAAGGGGCCCAATGTGTGCCATGAAAACACACCCCACACCATCACACCACCACCACCAGCCTGCAATGTTGACACACAGCATGATGGATGCATGTACTCATGTGGTTTTCTCCATACCCTAGTTCTCCAATCAGCGTGAAACAGCAGGAACCAGGATTCATCAGACCAGGCAATGTTTTTCCAATCCTCCAGTGTCCATTGTTTTTGTTTCTTATCCCACTGCAACCACAGTTTCTTGTGTTTTGCTGAAAGAAGTGGAACTCTGTTAGGTTGTCTACTGCCATACCCCATTTTTGTCAAGGTATGACGAGTTGTGTATTCTTTTATGGGTCTTTTAGCACCAATGTTGTACTGGACTGTCAGCTGACTAACTGTAGCCTGTCTGTTGCTATAGTATTTAATGTCAGATTTTAAAAAGTATATTGAACACTACAAAGCCATATGTAACATTCAGCAAGTTTCATTTGACTTTATGAAGCAAAATGTGTTTGGCCACAACTGTACTGATGAAGTCTACTTAATTTCAATAGCAGACACACTGCCTTTTCCTCAGTGCTCATTAATATTGTGGTTGTGGCTGTTTGAATTTGCAGATTTTTTGCAATATCTAGAGAACTGCAGTGTTCTCACAATTATGATGGAACTTTGCATGGACATGCCTTATCTCAGATTCGATAGGTCTATCAGAAGAATCATAGGCTCTCACTTTTACATTCTAGTTCTGATCTGTCATTGGTTGGGATAATAACTCACTGCTGGAGAGTACACTTTGAAAAACTACAGATGTTGCAAACTCATGTTGAGTAGATTATTGACTGGTGACTCTGATTTTGGGACAAGAGGAAACAATACAATACATCTGATCTGAGAAAATGCATAGCTCCTGAATCAAGCTCCTATCCAGTTATTGCTGAAACGAGGACTCAGGAAAAGGCTGGTCTTTCAAGATTCTTCAAGAGGTCTGTGCTGGAGTTTCCCACCACAGAAGGCTTCAGAGGCAACATTCCCTAGACTTCTCCAGTCTAAGATGCCATCTTCATATTGTTTGTGGGCTGTGTGTCCAGTTTCGTTCTTTGTCAAACTAGGAAGTTAAGAGGAAGTCCTTGAATGGAATACACAAAGGAAAAGGAAAGGAGGATCCCGAGCCTGTAAAATAACACTGTGTTTCTGCTATTGAGCACCTGATAGTTTCAAAACACTAGGTCATGTTTAATTGGCTTGTCTCATCAATGACAGTATGCAGAAGTATTGGAGAAACTGCTCTTTGATGTAATTGTTCTTAGGAAGAACGTCATTCCTCACAGCATGAACTTTGCTTTTGACAAAAACAAATATTGTTCCAGGCAATTAGCAGTGATCATAAAAATAGTGTTCTTTTCAATATGTCTCTATGGCATACTTCAATATTTAATTTATTTAACATTGCATTTATGCTAAGTGTATTTAATGTGCAAGCTGATTAATCATCCGTTCATTGAAAGGCATACTGTTGTGTTTTAATGTTTAAACACTGGAACGCAGCAATGTGTTATAAAGTGGGGCTTTACTGTGTTACTGGTTTAAGACTTCAAGAGAAGACAACAATAAAAGCTTTTATAGACTACAAATTAACCTGGTTCAACAAAATGACCCCTAAGAAGTTTGAGGAAATTATGTTTCTTTTTGTTATGCAACCTTAAACAAAGGCCACTTTAAGGCAGAACTCAGTCTTTTATGTTTTAAGTTCAAAACATAAGATTGTCTTTTGCTGCATTGTTTATGGTGCATGCTTAAATTGAGAAAATCTGTCCTGTAATGCATTTTCTGTGGCCTGTTGATTTAACACCCATTCAACCCACAGGACTGTGATAAAACTAAAGCAAACTTGTAGAGCTGGATAAAGAAGCAGGATGTGTAAAGAAAAAAAAAGCTCGGATGCATCTGCTCATTAGCGGACAATGCAGAGAGGAATGTGTTGCTTTTTTTAACCATGTTGTCCAATAAAAACATCGTTATTGCTTTTATATGTATTTTTTCACTCTGCGTTTTTTCTAGGAGACATTGTTTCCCATAGTTTAATGTTCTATGTGAATAGAAAGAACCTGATCATTTATCTAATATTCCGTGGTTTATCTCTCTGAACTGGCGTAGTTGGACTATATATTAAATATAACCCTGTGTTTTGTAGCCCCCTGAGTGAGCGGGTGTTACAATGCTAAGGGAGCACTGGAGATCATCATGACATTTAGATGATGCATTGTTAACTTTTAATGCATTTTTAATCAGTCCTCCTAGTTTTTAAACATTTCATCTAAACAACACTGTGATGTATGTGCTATAGCAATTTGGTTTTAGCTTAACTGGCAAAATGTCATTTATCTGTTAGAAATTTCCTGTTTGAAGACTTTTTAATAAGAAACTGTTAAATTTATGTTGTTGGAAATAGTTTTGTGTCATATGCAGTCCACCATTAACATTGTACAGTACATGTTACATTTGTAATGATTTAATATCTGACTAGCTTGGGTTCAATTGTGAGTCAATAGCAGGTATAGCCAGGATGTTTCCGATATTGTATATTTGGGAAAAATCACAACATACATCAACAGACAAGATCTATTTTTATTTTTAACTGACCTGCAAGCAAATCAAATAATACCGCCTGGTGCATAATCAGCACAATGTTATTCAACATAAATAAAGTTAATTAGAAAAATTTCCCGGAGTTCTTTCATACCAAAAAGCAGAATTTAAATTTGCTGTAATGTAAACAAAATGAAAAACAGAACAATGCATTGGTATGTTCTCTGATCTAAACAAAGGAAAAGGGTGAACAGAATTGTTAATTAGTAGGGGATGCTGCAGCATATAAATCAGAAGGAAAATGTTACTGCAAGCACTTTACTTTTTTATTTAGCAAACTTTAACAAACAAGGTCCCAAGACTATTGCAGTGCCTTCATCAGGCTGAAACATATGAAGGGATCAGAAAGATAACGGTTACCCAAACAGACAAGGTAATCAAACTTGAAACTCAGGTCTTTGGTTGAATCAAATTACTAGAGCCATCAATTAACTTAATTTATATATAATTCATTGCCCCTCAGTAAATTGGGGGTCAATGCATCCAGTTCTTTCAAAAAAAGTTTAATTTAATTGCTAATCCAAAGTAAATAAATGAATGCAGGGCAGTAATATTTATGTGGGATGGCTTTTAAAATGGAAAGCAAAACAACAATGGTGTAATATGTACACTTCCTGCTGAATTTTGAATGAAATGAGATTTTGATTTATCTTACCTTGAAACTTAATTTCACATTATTTAACTTTTATTTATACTTCAGCATTATCACATTCAGCTGCCTTTTATCAATGTGTTCATCTTTTCATTTACAGATTAAAAGCATAACAAGTATACTGCTAAGGCTGAAAAGGTGAAGCCGAAATGATCCTTGTTTGATGAAGAGACTGATCCAGATGATGGCTTGTTTGAAACAGTAAAAAGATCTGGAAGATGGGCTTATAATCAGGAGGTCCCTGGTTCAAATCCCAGCTCAGCCATGGACTCACTGTGTGACCTTGAGCAAGTCACTTAACCTCCTTGTGGTCTGTTTTTCAAGTGAGATGTTCTTGTAAGTGACTCTGCAGCTGATGCATAGTTCACACACCCTGGTCTCTGTAAGTCACCTTGGATAAAGGCATCTGCTAAATAAACAACAAATCATAATAATAATCTGCACCAACAAAGAATATCAAAGCTGCAAAAGGGAGCAAGTGGAAGGGATGAAGTATGGTATCCTCACCAGTAGCTCACCTTGCTATTATACATAGTTCATCGTAATTACTATAGTAGCTATTTGTACTAATGTACTGTTAGTATTAGTTTTGTATTCAGAAGCTTCATAGAAAGTTCATGTTTTGTGGATTTCAGAATTACATGCAAAATATGTAACTGCACTAAAGCAATGACGCTGAAATGTTTTGTTTTTTTTCCTCTAAAGCTGATTTGAAGTTATTTGAAGCCTCTGACCTGGGTGGAGCAGTGCAGTTAGGAGACTCCCTCTTGATTTCCATGGCCTACACAGGTACAAGTGTGGATTCCACTGCAGGGCTGCATAAAGACACAGAGCAGCTCTTCCGGTATTTGTTTCTAAAATCTACAGTTGTTTAATCTTTATTCTATTCTTTTTTTTTTTTAATAAATTACCTCTATGCTTTAACAGCATAGAAGTCTAAGGGAATAATTATTTTAAATAAGGTATATTTCACTATCAAATTTGAACTTTGCTATCATTAATCCATTAGCATTTAGATAAAAGCTGTATAAAAGCAGAGACCTGCAGAGACATTAGCTTCAGGGTGGCTTGTGATGCGGTGACACTTGGCTCTTGCTGAGGAGAGGCAGGAACACGTTCAGAGGAGAAGGGCAAGATGAAGAAGACCCTGCATATTCAATCCCAGGGTCACTTTGTTTGGGATGCTGGAGGATGCGGTTCTACAGCGTTATCATCTGACTCTGCAGGTCATCCTGGACCTAATAGCTGAATTGAGGGATGAGCTAGACCCCAGCATCAATCTAGGGGCCACTATCCCTGCACATGTGAAAGTGCTGTGTTCTCTGCACTACAGTCAGCACTCGGATATCTGTTACACAGATACATGTCAGTCGCTTTTTACCGCTCTTGTATTAAGAATAAAATCAATCCCCATTATATACAGTGGCTCTCAAAAGTATTCACCCCCCCCCCCCCCCCCCCCCTTGGACTTTTCCACATTTTATTATGTTACAACATGGAATCAAAATTGATTTAATTAGGAGTTTTTGCCACTGATCAACACAAAGTCCATAATATCAAAGTGAAAAATAAAATCTACAAATTGTTCTAAATTAATTACAAATATAAAACAAAAACTAATTGATTGCATAAGTATTCACCTTCTTTGCTATGACACACCTAAATAAAACACTGTGCATACGGCAACAATAGCCCAGGTGCTTCACAAAACTGGCCTTTATAGGAGAGTGGCAAAAAGAAAGCCATTGTTGAAAAAAACTCACATCAAATCTTGGCTAGAGTTTGCCAGAAGGCATGCGGGAGACTCTGAGACCAAGTGGAAGAAGATTCTATGGTCTGATGAGACCAAAATAGAGCTTTCTGGCCTCAACGCTAAGCGCTATGTTTGGCGCAAGCCTAACACCGCACATCATCCTGAGAACACCAGGGCCTGGAAAGCCTGCGAAGATAGAGGGCAAAATAGATGCAGCAAAGTACAAAGAAATCCGGATGCCACTGAATTAGAATTGTACTGCATTGTATTTGCATTGTAATCCTCTACTGCTCTGTAATATCTGTAAGTCACCTCGGATAAAGGTGGCCCATTCAAAACCACATAAATGAATGCATTCTGCTTGCACTGTGGTAGTTCCAGGAGGCTTTGTTGATTCATGACATGTTATTGTTATTTGGTTTTAAACAGAAAACTGCATTTAACATAAGTTAAGTGCACCCTACAGTATCTGTATTACCGTAACTCTATATTATGAGCCCCAAAGCCCCGATCTGAAGGACAGAGTGACAAGCTACACAGCATGTGCAACTTTCTTTCTCTGTTTTCCTTGACTCCTGCTTTTAGGTTTGCATGGCTGACTCAGTTTAGATTTTTTATAGCGAGATTATGTGTTCCAGGGAGTGGTATTTGCTGGCAGTAAAATGGTATATATCAAAAACACCTCCTTTTGTATTATAAATATAAAACCAAAATGTCACTGATGAAACCTTAATCCTGACAGGCATTGCTTAAAAGCCTCTGCAGCTCTTGGAACAAAGTCCTGGATACGGTCCAAACGAAATGGGTTATATAACACACTCCTATAACCTTTACCCTAATTGGTTTTCAAGTGAAATTGTGTTATTTAAAATTGCCTTACCATTCCAGAAATAAAAGTATGCTACTGTCAAGAAATCACTGCAGAAATGAGCTTAACCTAAGATGAGGAGCTTCACTGAGGTTGTGCAAAACATGCAGCTCACAGGCTCTGTTTATTTCCAAACCCAAGCAGATTTACCTCAATGCCATATCCCTGTTTTTAAGTAACAGTCCTGAGGGTTTTTTCAAGTGCCTTGTCAAAGACAGTTGTTGCCACACATACAATACAAGTGCCTCCTGTGTACCTGGACAGTGGGTGACATCAGACCAGAAACAGGAACCAACACAAAATAAACAGAGGTGGTGTTTTTGGTGAAATGTGTGATTGTTTTTTGTAAATGAACAGACACGAAAATAAAAGGAGTAAGACAAACAAAACACAGGACATGGCACTTTAGCCAAAATAAAGAGATGAACACAGTGTGTCCCTGATATTATTTACTATCACAATTATTACCTCCCTCTACCCTGTGTCACTCCACTAATAATGATCCGTCTCCAATTACCTCCGGTCTCCCATCCCGTTCTCCACTCACCGAACACACAACCCCGAGTGAGTGAAAACATGCAGCTTTTATGCAGCTGTACCGAGACTCGATTATATGAATTAATAAAGTGCAATTCCCCGTGCTCACATATTATTACATTTTACCTGCACGTGAAGTGCTGTGCAATCCTTGTGCCTAAATACAAATATACATTTTAACACACTTGTGCGCATAACCTCCCGTGTACCAATGACTATACACCAACATTAACACACTACACGCAACATACAACCCCACATTGGGAAACTTGTAGCCTGTTTTGAAACATGGCTGGGCTCTTTGCGAGGGACCGAGAAGCAGAACATATGTGGCCAAAAGTTTTGCATCCTTTATTTTAGGATTGATACATATATATATATATATATATATATATATATATATATATATATCATATATATATTAATTAGATATTTAATTTTAATATTTGTTTATTAATCAACACAATGTATATATATACATATTGGAAGCCTAATAATAGTATTACATTATTTCATGTTAGATTTTGAAATTGTCACTTTTTTTATTTATTTGTCAGTTTGTTTTCATTAGCTATAGGGAAAACTACAAAGTGGTATGTAATGTATTCAATATGTTTAACATAACACTTTACAGTTTGCAGGTTGTCATTCAAACAAATTATGACGCATTGGTTAATGTTATAGGATGATGAAATAGTTTTTGCCATAACTTTTTTTCTGCTCTTTTAAAGCATTTTTGTTTAGTTGTTCCTACATTTATTTTAAAAACATATTCTCTGCTTATTTATTGTAGCAGACGCCTTTTATCCAAGGCAGCTTACAGAGACTAGGGCGTGTGAATGCATCAGCTGCAGAGGTCGCTTACAACAACATCTCACCCGAAAGACGGGATCACAAGTCACTCATGACTTGCTCAAGTGTCACACAGTGAGTCAGTGGCTGAGTCCTGGATTTGAACCAGGGACCGCCTAGTTACAAGCACCTTTTCTTTACCACAGTTTTATAAACGATAGTTTATAAACGAGAGGAGGCCATTCAGCCCATCTTGCTCGTTTGGTTGTTAGTAGCTTATTGATCCCAGAATCTCATCAAGCAGCTTCTTGAAGGATCCCAGGGTGTCAGCTTCAACAACATTACTGGGGAGTTGATTCCAGGCCCTCACAATTCTCTGTGTAAAAAAGTACCTCCTATTTTCTGTTCTGAATGCCCCTTTGTCTAATCTCCATTTGTGACCCCTGGTCCTTGTTTCTTTTTTCAGGTTGAAAAAGTCCCTTGGGTCGACATTGTCAATACCTTTTAGAATTTTGAATGCTTGAAAGGTTTGCTTTGCACTTTTATTCAATCTGCACTGTAGATCTCAAATGTGCAGTTTTGAAAGACAAGATTTTATATAAATATGTATTTTAATTTTAAAACATGACATCTGGTATTACACTAGGTTACAGAAGGCCTTGCCTTCTAGGAAGTCTGAATTTTAGAAATACTAAAAGAAACATAATAAATGAGAAACGCTTTGAAATGTCTTCAAATGTGTTTTCTGCTTTGGGGACAAAGCATCTTACTGGCTGCAAAGTGTGTCAGTTTCATTAGAGAAAGCAGCTCTTTGGTTACTGACTGGAACGCCATGACCTTGGTGGAATATTTCACTCCCCACGTGAAATGACCAAGAAAGTGCAAGACAATCTGCTGACATGTTTACATTCTTTCAGAACTGCACCCTTGATACATATGTGAGTGGATGTGCATGACGGGGAAGCTAATGATAATCATTTTCTTAGCTACAGTCGACTTTAAAAAGAATTTGTGCCCTGTTGCCAGAGAACCAATCATTTGGTAGTGTCTCATTGTTTGCATTTTTATGCTCTTCAAAGCAATACGTTGCAGATGGCATTTCAGTTTAGACTTGTCATTAATAGAAAAGCCTTAACTATTGTACCTAAGACTGTTCTCGGACTTGATAACACTGCCCTGTTTATCATGCACTCCACATACTATCTCTTTGTTTCTCTTTCCAGGTAGAAACGACTTTGACAAGCTCCTCACTCTGAGCACAAGTGTTCGAAAACCTGAGCTGCGTGTTAAAACCCTAAACCATTCACTGCGGAGAAACCAACATGACTCTCTCAAAGCGTAGTCCCAGCCTGGCTTCAGCCCCTCCACAAAGACAAGCCCAGATAAGATGGATGAACAGGCCTCTTGAATACATCCAACAGAACAAGTTGGCTGGCAGTGACTCACTGGATTTGTTTTCATAGGTATTAATACTAAATCTCTCACATACAAAAACACAGGTTTACCACTTATGAGGAGAGAGTGTTTTGACCAGCGTTCTAAACACAGTTCAACATACAACGGATTGTAAAACACAATAATATGAAGATGTAGAGGATAGCGTGATGGAAGTATTTGATTACAGTGTTCAACAGGTGACTACCTTATCCATGCAGGTTTGTCATTCCTTCTGTATATGATCATCTATCCTTTAATACTGATGTACGTTTGCAAAATTAAAGTAGGTGCAAGTATAGTCTGTTTACAATGTTATTTTTTTAATGCTGACACCACCACAGTCATGTTTAATTTCATTCTAAAATAGGATCCTTTGCACCTTAATACATTCTTACATAATTGTATTCCCGTAAAGGGCTTGGCCGCTATTTAAAACTGAAACAGGCATCGTCCATCCAGAAGTTCATAGTTAATTTCAAATAGAAATCTAGAAGTTCAGTTATACTCTTTAGAAGCAAAAAATTAAGTTGATTGTCCACATGATATTTGTGTTATGCTGGTATGGCATGGTACATTGACTTTCTGTTAAATTATAAAGTACATGTACAAGAAGGTCTTTTTATATGAATATATACTGACAAGCACAAATTACTCAAACAATCATGTTCGTGTTTAATTATTTGTTTAGAATTATTAGACCTCCTGCACAAGAAGCAGAACACTCTGTCAAAACCCTTTATTTTAATGAGGCTTTCTTATCTTCATATGTGGCCTATCCTTGGCAGACTGATACCAAACTGGCTGTGGATAACCTCCTCCCAGACTGACATGCAGGGCTCATTCTCGCATTGTGTCACCATGATAAAAAACATTGTACAAACTTGTGTACTGTTTGCATTACAGCAAAAATGATGTATCTGTGTTGGATGTGCTGAATTGTACAGCCAAAAGTAGACAAATCAAAATGGTTTAGTAGATTAATTAAACCAAAAAAGAGAAAAAAAAGGTGTTTAAAAAGGGACCAAGAACAAAGTACACAGAAACTGCAAACACAAGTCAAAAAGGAAGTTAGAAAGGCTAAGAGAGAGAGAGAGAGATGGAAATTTGCATTGCCAAGGGGGTTAAATCCAATTCCAAAAAGTGTTTCCAATATTACAACAGCAAACATTCAAGGAGGAAGTGAAATGTCTCAGATACAAATGGCAAAATCATAGATGAAGAGAAAAAAAATAGCAAATATATTAAATGATTATGTCATGATGGACAAGTAAACAGTGGGTAAGTATATTTATTCTACTCTAAATAGGTATCCGAACTACGCCACTTGGTGAAAGGTACAGGCACCAAGTCCCATAATTTTGGTATACTCTGGTAATCGGGAATCTAATACTTGGTAACACTTAATCTAAATCCTCTTTGCAGGTTCTCTTTGATCCCAGGAACACACAACACAAAGTAATTATAAATACATTTTATTTGGTACACAAGGTTCTTTAAGATATGGAATTTCATAGATCACAATGTACAATATTGTTTTTTTTTGTTTATCTGGTTAACACAGAATAGTCTAATTAGTATAACTTTTAAAACACTATTCAATAACCCTTTAATAGCAGGGGTATAGCCATTAAAAATAACACATCAGAATTCGTCAAAAAGACACAGATGAAGTTTAAAAATTATAATATAACATAACTATAATATAACAATTTCAGTCTCATGAGTCTCTGTCTTGGTTACGTTAATCTCTATGGGGGGGTCCAACTGATTTCAACTGTGCTTGCAGGGGCCTCTAGAAATGAAAGTCCATGTTCAGTGTAACTCCCCCTTGCCTCCAGGAATGCTCACAAATTCTCCCGGTCGGCAATGATGAAGTTTCAAATGGAACAGCACTGAGCTCCAACCCACACTCTGGCCACAAAATAATTATTCAGCACAACTGGTTATAGATATATAAGTATAGATTTCATTCCCAATACAGATTCACTCAATAGTCAATATTTATTACTTAATTTGTTTATCAAAAAATGTAGAAACAGTTTCAGCTTGCTCTAGTCATTCCAACCTGGTTTATCTCGGAAGGGGATACGGCAGTCACAGTATTAGAGTAAGCGAAAATAGACACCTGTCAGCATCTTCTGCAGCCAAACATGAGCACAGATAAACAAAGCTCTTCCTGTAATGTACTTCCCTGCTTGCTGCCTTTATTGTGTCTCTTCTAATCTCTGTGCTCCTCTCTTACCTTACCTTAAAACCTTAGTGACACACACAATGCTAGTAAAAATTCAAAACACATTCATAATAATAGTAGTTAAGAAGTAAAATATTCAGTACACACAATAATTAAAAAAAAAACTAATTGAAATCTGATATTCATTCCATCCTCAATCTTACCAAACTGGTCATGACAACTGGTCATGACTCATGACATTTACTTATCACAAGTTTTTACAAAGGAGGATGCAGCCAACTTGCCCCACATGCAGACCTGTTCCTGTCCACTTTTAAATAACACAGTGTAACAATTTTTTTTTTTTTTTGGTTCCTGGGTAGTAAGTGTTATTTCCTAATTACTTATGCCTCAAAAGTATAGAAAATGGCTATTATTCCCCACAAACTTTGCTTTTGTGACCAGGACAGTGATATTTTGAAATGTATCTATTTTCTAGAACATTTCAGAGATTATACCAGCAGGCTGGAAAATTGCAAACGTAATAACGTTCCACAAAAAGGGAGACAAAACTGAACCAGGAAACTACAGACCAATGAGCCTGACTTCTATTATATATAAATTTATGAAAACTATAATAAGATCCAAAATGGAAAATTACCTATATGGTAACAGTATCCTGGGAGACAGTTAGCATGCTTTTAGGAAAGGGAGATCATGTCTAAATTTCCAGAAAGCTTTTGACAAAGTCCCACCTAAAAGATTAATTCTCAGATTAAACGCAGGGATTTAAGGAAATGCATGCACATGGATTAGGGAGTGATTAACATGTAGAAAACATAAAGTACTGATTAGAGGAGAAACTTTAAAATGGAACGAGGTAACCACTAGAGTACCACAAGGATCAGTATTAGGTCCTCTGCTATTCCTAATCTACATTAATGACTTAGATTCTGGTACAGAAAGCAAATTTGTTTAATTTGAAGACGACACAAAAATAGGAGGAGTGGCAAACACCGTTGCAGCAGCAAAGGTCATTCAAAATTATCTAGGCAGCATTCAGAACTGGGCAGGCACATGGCAAATGACATTTTATAGAGAAAAGTGTAAGGTACTGCACGCAGGCAGTACAAATGTACATTATAAATACCATATAGGAGATACTGAAATTGAAGAAGGAATCTGAAAAAGATCTAGGAGTTTATGTTGACTCAAAAATGTCTTTATGTAGGCAATGTGGGTAAGCTATAAAAAAAAAAAAAAAAATGCTTGTATATAATGAAAAGTGCTGAATTCCAATCAAGGGAAGTAATGTTAAATGTTTACAATTCATTAGTAAGACCTCATCTAGAATATTGTGTTCATTTTTGGTCACCTTGCTACAAAAAGGATATTGCTGCTCTAGAAAGAGTGCAAAGGAGAGCGACCAGAATTATTATTATTAAATCTTATATTTAAAAGGCACGTCGTATGCAGACATGCTAAAATAATTTAATCTGTTCAGTCTTGAACAAACAATACTACACGGTGATCTGATTCAAGCTTTCAAAATTTGAGAAGGCATTCTGGCTGTTTTAAGATCCAGATTACCTTGACCTTTTATCTTAAAAATAAACAGTATTATACATATTGCATTATTCTATGCCTACTAAATAGACTAGCTAACTATACATTAACATTGTTGTTAATCAAGTGTTGCTTATCTGCAAGAACATTATACTTTTCATTGGAGGTCTCCCACAGAAAAAGCAAAATTAAATCAAGAATGTACTTTAATAATGGAAGGAAAATCCCCACTAACTCTATATTCTTGTGTAATGACATCACCCAGTCTGTACACACCTTGTGCAGATGGATTAAAGTTCTGACGTAAAAGCTCTTCAAAGCAGATTATGCAGTTTTCTGACTATTTACAACTCTCTCAAGAATTGTATCATTTTTTTTCTTCTTGTTTACTAAGCAGTTCATGTTAAGCATGACTAATGTGATCTGACCAGCGTGTGGAGCACTGCAGTTGTTTGTTTTGTGGCTGCAGTGTTAAAATTGCTATGTGTGGAAGTTATACATGCGCTAACTGTAAAAAAACTACACTAAAGGAATATTAATTTTGAAAAACACAAATTTATTTAATAAATGGTCGCTTCTTTTTTCATAGCTTGTCTATATATATATATATATATATATATATATATATATATATATATATATATATATATTCAAAACAGCATAGAACAGTCGCCATCTTAATGTCTTAATAAGTTAATACACACTCATTTAAAGACATGTATTGTATTTGTTGCTTGTTTTTAAACTAGTATATGCTTTAATGCATACTCGGCTGTTATCTTGTAAGGACTCCCTTATAAAACAGATATATAAGAGTATATCACTTTCAGCTCTGTTTAATAAATACATTGAATACAGGATTAGAAATGAGCATTAAATGAACTGCTATTTTGTGGGACCTCCGTCACTGTTGCTTGATATCCAGGATTCCTGTGACGAGATGATCATACTGTCAAGATGATCACATACACATTCTATGGGAACGATGTCCCGGTTCAGTGAAGCCAGAGGCAGTCATTGTAAACTAGTATTTCTTGTTGAAAAAAAAAAAAACATGAAAGGGGGTGAAGTTACCAACATGTTGTATTAATAAAGTGCATCCACTTTCTCAAAACTTTAGCTGGTTCATAGACCCTGATGAGGGCCATTCGTGGACTACCTAGGGCGACATTAGGTTGTAAATGAACATTTGTGCTAATCATGGTCCGTGAAACCAGAAGTTAATTTCTGGTACAATGACACCAATCCACCATCTACAAGTTTCATCATCTCTGAAGTGATATCAAAAGTGTGCTCAAGAAAATATCAAAATGAAAAGAAAGGGAATAATACCCCTCTCCTGTAAATTTGACATTACTTAGGGTTTGCTTTTAATTGTATTTGTTTTTCCATTTAGGATAGTGTACAGTAGCTGGCTATTTAAGGTTTTTGGAGAGTTGCCATGAGGTGTCAGCTTAATGCCCCCAGTGTTAGTGTCACAGCCATCTGAGTCACGTGTTATAGCAACTGTCTATCTGAGAAAAGAAAATGCTATGTCTACCTCACTTTCTATTGTAGCACACTTAAACACAGCAAACTCACACTATGGAGAACATTATGTTTTGTGTGCCAATAGGGTAATACACTGCATTCAAATATAATGGATATATCACAACATTGTATTGTTCCCCCTCCTTGTCATTCTGAATTTATTAATGTGTCTCAATAATGTAGTGCATGGGCTGAGCTGCTACAGATACATGCACAGGTGTGGCGTCATCTGAAACAACACCCTCATAGAACATGGGAATCTATTACAATATAATCAACCCTGCTTAATACCACACCTCTTAATGTCCCTTCCACTTCGTCACCAGATCGACATACCCTGACCAGAAGGTAATGGTAGTCAATGAGGAAAGCTCCTTGTAAGACCACTTTGGTTACAATCACAGTGGTTAATATCAAACAGTCATAAAACTGATTTCCACCACCTAGCGTACATAACGCTGCAATGTGTAGGTTTACTGTTATTAAGTTTTTAATTATTACAATATGCTGTACATGAACCGCTTAGTAGGCAAATGTGGGGAAAATGCTAACATTGTTCTAATCTTCGTTACCCAATAAAGCAGAAAATAGTATTATACACCATCCAGCATTATCACTGGTGTCTAATTCTTTAAACACCATGGTTCTTGTATACTGAATCTATTTCAAGTGATTTTTTTGATTAAAATGGAAATTAATCTGTTTTTAGCCAATGCTGGAATCCCTCTCCCACACAGTTCATTTAAACTAATATGAAATGAGTCAACTATTAATCAGACAACATGCATGTTTATTAGTGTTACAAAACAAAGGCATAATACCCAAGCATTTCAAAACACTGTGCAACAATGTTTTAATACCTGCAGGTACAGGTTAGTTGATAATGTTTTGATCCTACTCATTCTGATTAATTTCTGATTAATGCTATTTTCCCTGTTGTTCATCTGCTGTGAAAATCCAAATACTGGCAGGATGTCTGTGCTTCAAACTTTTTTCAGACTGTATTTAAAAAAAAAAAAAAAAAAAAGAAGATCATTGTTCTGGTCAGGAAATCTGGCGTCCAGCAGAAACAAAGTCAGACGTTAAAGTTTGTCGCATTAAATTGGTGGGGTTTCAGAAAATACTCAAAAGGCTTGAACTAAAGATACAATATAGGGAACAATGCAGAATTTTTTCAGTACAATAAACCATACGTCTTTGAATTATTATTTTTATTTCTGAATCCCCTCAGTATTTTTTTTATGCTACAGTTTCACAGCAATATTTACCAATTATTAGAACGATCAATTTCACTGGCAATAATTATTAACATTTTACTTCAGTCAATGAGTATGTTTGCTTGCAGGCCAATACCGACCTGGATTCTGAATTCCAATACCAGGCATGTAAATCAGGTATTCAGAATCCAGGGGCTCAATTTTGAATTTCCATTTTCAGAACTCTCAGGCTGGAATACCCAATACTGATTCAGTACCGAAAGAGAAGCGCATGTAAACCTGCAGGTGGTATTGAATTGGTTTTCGACATACTGGGCATTGTGGTGACCCGACTCTCAGCAGCTTTAAGGATGTTTATCATCAAGCTGAGCATCATGGCCCTGAAAAGAAAGAAGGGTTACTACTGGAGCGATGAGGAGACTACAGTATGTCCTACATATTTTTAAATAAATGAATGGAACGACTCTCATTGGGTACTTCATAGACCTAAAACACCATCTATCACAACAAAGTTGCTCTCTCCACTAAGTTCTTTCAATACTGAAGCTCACAGTCTGCAAAGATTGGCCATAAATGCCATTGCACAGGATATAACTTATAAGATGTTTGTAAACATCTTTAAATATAAAAGTCTACCTGAAGTATTTCTTTAACGGTGGTTAGTTAAAAACCATTACAAATGCTCAGTACTGTATGTATAGAACTGAGCATTCAGAATACCGATAATGTAACCACAGAATTGAATCAGAATTCCAATAATGACATCACATAAACAATGCAGTCAGTACTGGAATTCTAAATTATGGGGATTATGAATACTCGCTCCATGTAAACATAGATGATTTCACATGTCAATGTCCAAGCTTCATATTACCCCTCACTGCAGTTTTAGTGGATCAGGCCTTTGTATGTACATCCATATTAAATCTTACAGTTCTATATATAACTAGAGTACCACTTATTCAATTGTCATGAAAATTCACTTTCTTTAGCACAAGATTTCATAGCACCATATTCTGCTGGTATATGGAGACTGTCTTTCCTAACACTTGATTTAATTATTCAAAATGGGCTTCCAAAAACAGTTAAAGTTTTGTTAATAGGTACTGTTTATTTATCTTCATATTTTAAATGTCCCAGATTCTATTATATGAAACATACTATTTACCCTTCTGTAAAAGTAGTAGTGGCAGACGAAATTCACGGCTTAGCACAAGCAATGTACAGTTTCAATTTGTCCAATTGTAGTGACACATGAAGGGTTTTAAAAATTATTAGAATTTTTTTTCTAATTTATTAAACATATTTTTTTAGTAATACTTAAAAGATTAATTATTCTTCAACTGGTCTAAATTACATATTTAAATACCACGGAATTACAAATGGGGACCTCCCTAGAGTTCAAATAACACATGTTCTATCAGGATTCAGAGCAAAGCAGTAAGACAGGCTGGAGTGCTTTAATTTTTGGCTCAAGCACAGTCTGCCCTCAGGGAGATGTGACTAAAATAAGATTTCTATTAAGCAAGCCACTAAGGTACTGTAATATGCTGTGTATGTTGAGACTTCAAGTTTTTTTTTTTTTTTTTAATATAAATTTGGAATCGTCAATTATGTTTTCTCGTTGTTTTTTCAACCCGGCTCACCGCTGTCAACCTCGCACTGACTCGAGAGAAACCAAGACAGACACACACAGCCTCCGACAGGTGTGCCGTCAGCCTTCCTCTTCTTTTCACTCAGAGCCCGGCCAGTCTACAGGGGTCGCTGGTGTGTGATGAGCCGAGGACACCCTGGTCGATCAAACCCCTCCCCACCCAGGTGGTGCTCAGCCAATTGTATGCCGTCCCCTGGGAACTCACATCCATGGTCGGCAGTGGAATAGCCTGGACTCCAGGCTACAAGGCGCATCCTGCACACCGGAGGCGGAGTGCCTTTACCGGATGCAATACTCGGGAGCCCAACACCTCAAGTTTTGTGCAAACCTGTACAAAATCGTATGCTTTCACCACCCTAGGATCCTTCAAGAAGCTGCTTGATGAGATTATTTGATAAATAATCTACTAACAACCAAACGAGCAAGATAGGTCGAATGGCCTCCTCTTGTTTGTAAACTTTCTTATGTTCTTACTACAGTAAATATAAAAACAAGTTTGGCATAAATAATTCCAAGCTGAAGGATATTATTACCAGGTAGTATTACTTAATTGCTTATAGCCAAGTCAGTGTTCTTCACTGCAGATATCTAATAACTGGAATTAATTTAATGTGAGGTGCGTGACTTTAGGACTGATTAAAATAACTAAGTAGGACGTTCTGTGCAAATTGTTTTTGTTGAGTCACAGTTTATAATGTGGTTGCACAATACCTGTCTAGATATATTAGTAGTCAGCAAGGCTGGAGTAAACTGTTGTTATCATAATTTAAGTGTAGTACATTAACAGTTTAGATTTTTCAGATAAGAATTCAATGGGGAGCAAACCACTGCTTCAGTACTTTTTGGTGACCCCAAAAATAAAGCAATGCTTATGGAGAATACCCACAGTTATTGAAACTGTGCCACAAATGAGACTCTGTATTTGAGTTGAGAATGGTTACGGAGGTTACAGTTATGTTTTTTGTTTTGTTTTGTTCTTCATATATAATATAGAATACAACTGAAATGCAGCCTCGGGCTGATTAGACAGTGTTGTTCATCTTCCTTGAGTGTGCTGACTGACACAACCATAACGTAATGCTAAGAATCATTAACCTTGCCCCTGGCCCTGTTTGGCTCCAAACCAGATTCAGCTGTGTTGGGAGGCCAGAGTTTCATGGTTTGGTTCTCGCTCGGCTCAACAGCTAGCTGGTGAAAAACTATCCATAGTCTGAGGGCTTTGGCTCAAATCTGCAGACATTTACATATAAAATGCAATAAAGATACCATGCACTGTTATAAATGTTGGTTTTCAAACCGCGGTTCACAAATGCCCAGTTTTAAGATTTTGTATATGTTTTAGAAGCAAAGTAACATCATAGCAGAGGTTAAAATGGAGCCTCATGTACAGATTATTTTGGGTCAACTGAAAGGTTCTTAATTTAGATCATATAACCATTGACATCTGGTTGTGCAAACAGGAAGAATATGGAAATGCAAACTGGGCCTAAGGAATACTTCACTTCCAGTTGGGACATTCCAGTCAAGTTTTAGCTCCCTGAACTTTGGTTCCATTTTCATTTATCATCGCGTCCGTTTGTGTCCAATGCTGGGGCAGGAAACAGCTGTGTGGATATCAAGGTGATCCCCTGAAGCAAAAACAATTCTACAATCATGTCATGAGGAAAATACCCTTCTAAAAATGTATCACTATACATTTCTGTGGGTGTTTTTCAGTTTACTTTTTATGATGCATTTACCAAGGTTAACTATGTAATTGTGTAATTTGCCATGCATGTGCTTTTCATGCTTTCACTATGCTTTTATTATTAATCATTGCATTTTACTATGATGTCACAGCAGGACTTGTATAAGGACAATAGCAAGATATAAGCTAATAAACCACTTGGTGTGTGTTACATTCACTCAGCATTAAATAGTTTTGTTTGTAAACACATTTTCTGTGGTGTTGGTTACCAAGTGATTTATAGTTTGCATGTATGAAGACCACAAACTAAACCACATCAGTAAATCAACTATATCTTAAGCAATATTACTAGACTCACATTTCAGCTGTCATCAGGGTAGTATTGGGAGGATACTAATCATGTCATGATTGTGAACATGCAGTCACAGACTGAGATTTCAATCACACTGAAGCAACCGGTTGTTGACATTTTATTCGCCAAAACAGGAAAAAAATATTTGTGCAAAGGCACATCTTATTTCCATCTGGGAAATTCCACCTAAAAAACAAATAGAATAATAATAATTTCTCTTCAAAGATTGTTTATTTTTATTACCACTTGTAACTGCTCTGTGGTAATTTCATTATTACCAAATACTATAAAGTACAATAGACCTTGAGACATATTCTAGACAGTGGCAGATCTAAAAACAGTGATGCTACACAGTTCAGATAATTTGACAAATAAAACTATGATTTGTGTTTGTTTAATTGCTTTGCTATTTATGTATCATAAATATGTATCTTTTTTTGTTACAAGAAATACATGCAAGTCTCATTACTGTATCTATGTTGAAAAGTTCCCAGTCACATTTTGCTGTGTATTAACTGGGCAATAATTAACAGGACTTTTAGAATAATGAATGATGGTAATTATCTGTAATTTAAAATAATTCATGATTAAGTGAAGGTTAGGACTGAGGGAAAGGTTAAGGTAATGCAATTAAACGATACAAAAAGATTAAGCAGTTTACTGAGATGCGTAGTGAGTGCCTTGATAATCACATAATTGTATATATAATTGCTTCTGATGCAACATATCTTGTATAAAAAAGTTAGTTATAGGGAAGCTGAACACACTGTACATTTGATTGAGCTGCTGTTACTGATAGTCATACAAAAACATACTAGACTGGGAGAAAACATATTGTTAAACAGCAAGCACTGTATATAGAACAGTAAGGGTGGGTGATGCAGTTATATTACTTTTCGTCCAAACATATCGTATCGGTTTGTTCTCAATTAGGAAACCATGAGGCAGTCCTATTACCAAAATATTATTACCAGTATTAACTTTACTACCTTTCACAACTGAAAAAAGTCCAGTGTAAAAACTGTTATGTACATCACTTGTATACGTTTATATCAAAAGTCTGAGCAGAAAACAGTTGCAGCCTTGATGTTTTAATATTGGGAAACTTCTGACTGTAAGGTACATTTTACGAAGCCTTCCTCGAGGACAGCTTACCGTTGTTCGAGTTTATTTTTTTTTCTGAATGTTAAAATGAGTGTTCCCCAGATTAGGAAATAATGCAGAACTTTACGGCAAACATTTTGAACCTGCTGATCCAATTTTAATTGGAACACTCAATCTTTATTTTCAAAACAACTGCCACTGCCAGGAGAAGGAAGACACCGCCAGGAGAAGGAGGACATTTGTGTTAGTTTCTGAGCGCTGCACAGTGTGAGAAACCCAGAATCCCACGAATATGGAGGTCTTTATTAAATACTAACCCTGAAGGGGTTCTAAAGATATGACAGTAAGTTTCTTCAGCTGTGAAAGTGAAACTGCAGTGGTATGTCATATCAAGACACAGAGACTTTAGAATCATCTTACTCTTTTATTTCTCACTATCTATCATCAAATGGTAGGCCTAAGGATCAAGCACCTTAATACAAAACATAAGGACAGCTTTACCTAAATCCCAAAACCTCGTAGTAGCACAATTCATCCATTGTTGTGCTTTATTTCAATAACTTATCAATGAAAGATCTTTAAGGTTACTAGTAGCTAACAGACCAAGAGCAATGTTGCTTTTTGACTATAAAGTAAATTGTTCAATACACGCTGTATTACATAAGTACTTACATAAGTGCACTGTAAATATAGCTTTCCATGATAGATTATAGAGATGTTGAGTGTCATTGCTGTCTCTCGCTAAATAATTAAGATACAGTATATACAGTCCACTTTGTCAATTTCTCTTATGATAAGGATTGATTATGTAACGCTCTCTATTAAAGTTTAAAATGGGCCTATATAACAGTACATTTTGATATTATGAGTTTTCGAATGACAAGATTCAGGTTGACAAGATTCAGGCACCGTTCAGGAAATAACTGATTGGTTAATTTACGAACAGTGTGGCTAATTTATAAACAGTATGGTTACCAGTGTGCACGTACAGGTGATCAATAAACAGACAGACAGTTATAGTCCAGGTGCAATGGTGTTTAATGGTTTGTAATCCGAATGCCTTGTAGCATAACAACAGTAAATAATAAGCAATGTTAACAGGCAATACAGCGACGTGTATTGCTCTGTTTAAATCCACGGTTGGATCCCAAATAATAAACAGTCCCATTCTTATTCACTCATACGTAACACATAACACAAACACAAGTCCACAGCGAGTCCTCGAGTGGCTAGTAGTGAATATACAGTCCTTAATGAAACAAAGTGCAGTGATGTTGCCCGGGTTTGTACTGGCCTTTGGCGACAGCTCCGGATCGTGGTAGCCATCTAAACAATAACAAACAATGTTTTCAGACCAGGCAAAACAAACAAAACAATATATTTCAAAACACTGGTCCTTCCGGGTCGTTCTGTAACCATAACTGAAGGAACAGATTACTTTGTTTTGTCCCCTACTTATACGATCACTCATGACCCCTTGATAAACGATTGCAGCCGCTCCTCCAGTCTGCAGCTCCCAAATCACTTCCCTTCAGGGTCGGTTAGTTAATGTATCGAAGCTCTGCCCCTTTTCTAAATGACTGACTTCCTTTTAACCTTAGAAATGCAGTGTTAGGCCAAACAGTCCAAGGCACTCTGTTCCCGTTACTTAGCGCCCTCATAGGTCGGGAGGGAGATTCTCCACCAAGAATCATTATCTTTCTGTCATATATCCCACCACTCAGAGTGGAGCCGAAGGAACACTGGGAAAAATAATCTGCATTTTGGTGGTCTTTTCCTGCACAATGTACCATGTGGTACGAGAAGGGCATTGCTATCTTTCATTGTGCTTAACCACTTGAGTGGGGCTTGGTCTGTGACAAGATCAAATGAATGTCCCAGCAGGTAGTATTGTAACACTCCTTTTCGACCATGAAGTAGTCGCACTCCCAAGGGAGCATCATTTTACTAATGTACAATATTGGGTGTTCTACTCCATCAACCTTTTGAGACAAAACTTCACCCAAACCCACATCCTACGCATCAGTGTAGAGGATGAATCTTTTGGTGAAATCAGGTGTGATGGGGCCTGGCAGAGTCTTCGCTTAATATGACCCCTGCCATTTAGCACATAATTTTGATTCTGAGGAGGGAAGTAGCAACATGACCTTGTCTCCAGGTCGAAAGGTTCAAATTAGTGCATTTTTATTGTAATGCCGCTGTGCCGATGCTGAGCCGATTTGAGATTGTCCTGGGCCAAATGACCAACCAAATCCAGGCAATCTCTTAGTAGGAGCAGATGCTTCACTACATTTAGGATGAGACTTTGCGCTCCTCCCACCCCTCTCTCAACAGATCAAGGATGCCGCGAGGCTATCGGCCCTACAAGAGCTTGAAGGGGGAGAACCCTGTCAAACTCTGTGGCACCTCCCTCTCTGCATAAAAGAGGTAGGGAATAAGCTATGCCCAATGTTTTTCCTCTTGAGTTACAAAACATCTCAGCATCTGCTTCAAGACCTGATTAAATCGCTCCACCAAACCATCCATCTGTGGATGATAAACAGATGTCCTGATGGGACGAATTTTTTATATTTTATACACTGTAACATTTTAGACAAAGGCTAAACAAAACGGAGGGGAACCAATAATTGTGTTACAGGCTGTCCTGTGCCCGCGGCTAGCTTAACCCTATACAATAATTACCCCTTGATTCTGAAGTGCAGAAATACTAGTGCCCCAGCGCCGTCAACATTCATACCTTCAATAGACCGGACCATTCCCCAAGTGTGCACTAGTGACGGGTCATTATGTTGGCCCCACACTATGTCCGCGCTTGAGTGCCACATGTCCGGTATATTGAGAGGGGTGGAAGTAGCATCTGCCCTAGATGGACCAGTAACCTTGCACTCTCGGTCACATTGTGTTCCGACCCCCTTTGACTGGAGTTTGTTAACATTGGAGCATTCTCCCAATTGCTTCACTGCTATGGCTTCACCCATTTGGAGACCCGTTTTCTGGGTGGGGCTTAGTCAGTGCACCATGTGGTCTGCAGAATGAGTATGACATCAGACAGTAGCCACAAACTGCTGGTGCTGCAAGCTCTGGAACTGGGATACAAGAACACAACCAATGATAGCAAGACAACATTTTCTGAAAGACCCGTAAACCAGTTACTAAGCAACTAAGCTCAACACTTTTAGTATGTCGGTTAAAATGCCACAATAAAGTGTCAGCAAAATACAGTATTAAGAACAAATAATTCATTAAAAAAATAAAAAAAGGATAACACACGTGGTATTAAAAATCATAGTATTATACCCCTTCGGTGTAGCGCCGTAGCAGAACCTCCAAAATCTCTGTATACGGTATGACAGTAAGGACCCCAAGGGTGTCCTTCACAGTGCCATTTAATGTCCCAACCATACTGTTTATAAATTAACCATATTGAAAATAAATTAGCCATACTGTTTATAAATTAACCATACTGTTTGTAAATTAACCAATGAATTATTTCCTGAATGGCGCCTCATCAGACTGGTCTATTCAATTAAACTAAACAATGACTTATTTTAGTGTTAGTTAATTTAACCTTTTCACTGCTCTTGATTAGATGTATCAGGAAACATTGATAACAGTAGTGGTAAGTATAACTCTTGTAACTTTGTAAAACACATTTTAGAATTTCTATTTTTATTTGTATTTTGTTTTAATATGTTCTATTTGTAGGAGATTTGGATTCAGTGCTGTTTCTGAAACTGACAATTCCACTAACAACAATTCTCTTGCTGCTGAAGATTTCTGTGTCCTGTTCAAAACCTGTATTTTTTCACTGCACTAAAGTCTTTTCTCTAAGATTAATGCTATGTGGTTGTAAAATACTTGAACAATCATTTTAATAAAATGTTGTAAAATTACCATCGTAGAACAGCAAGATAGTTACGTTCTATTCAGCTTTGCTGTGAAAAGTTTAAATAGGGTCCTCTATGTAACAAGGCACAGAAAATCAACTAACATATTTTTTTTAGTACATTTTTCAATAAACAATGCATATATTTAGAAACCTTGCTTATGTGGTATTACACCCAGTTAGATTTAGGTTTGTACTTGTTATAAAGTCGAAGACCCATTTGTCATCCATTCAGAACAGGCATTCAACTTTCAAAAAAGCACCTGTCTCAATACTTTGGAAACGACTTGATGAATCTGGGGAGGGATCAGGGATCATGGTCACGCTTAATGTGAACCTGCACTTAAAAAACAACTTGAACAGTATCAGTTACGTCCATGAAGATGATAACACGCGTTTTACATGTCACCCAATAGCCAACTGACCCTGCACAAGCATGTCCAACTCTTCTCACAGACCACCCACAGGCTCAACATATAACCTTTTGGGTCAAATCTACCCTCTTTCCAGACACTTACAGTGAGAACAGTCTGGTTACTGCATGTACAGTTATTATTACGTGACTGAATATCCTAACCAGTCTAACACTTGAGTACTTAACCTATAACAGATCACCATTCTTTTATTCGGGTTCTAATATGAGCTTTTTTTCTGAATTCAGTAACAAATCAAACGTATACAATAGTTATGACAGTATTTACAACTAGCACTCATTACTGAAAACCTCTAACTGCTGTTGTTTTTGGATACACATTTCACATGCAACACATCTTGTATTTTTGGAATGAAATGCACCTTGCAAAGCACCAAACACATTTAACTTTTACCATGTGATTCCATTCAAATCTAACCATCACGGTACACATACCTGCTGTACTCTTATTACAAGCAATCACAGCCACAGCATTTGTAACTAAATGATTTTTTGGAGTTTCTATCCTACTCCTAGGGGCAAAATAACCTAATAACAAAATAACATCCAGTAACACGTACTGGGCTTGTTTACATGATCACATTTTGTACAATTTGCAAACATGTTTACTTTATTTAAGAAAATGTATTAATTTATGCACACAAATTATGCTTGCCATAAACAATTAGAAAATGATGCAGACATTATGTTGCTATGGAGCTTTTTTAATTGAAAAACATGCTTTATCACATGGTATTACAAGACCTAGCTCTGTTAATCAGTTAACAAAAGCCTGTAAACTATATTAGAGGGAACAGAAATTCCACTAGAGGGCACTAGGCTCAAAAGTGTATTACAAAACAACATAGGGTTACACCGCAAGAGAGGGGAGGGGACGGGAAGTCTTGCTCTGGGCTGTTTTTGTTTTGGGAATTGCCAGTTTTAAATTAAAAACATTTAATGTATAAATAGGTCAAATATATAAGTGTTTAGAGGATAAACCAGTTCCCAATGCTGCAATTGTCTACTTGCTTGTGTTATTGTGTTTTTATTTTATGATTTATTTGTCAATTAAGAAATAGTGGCTTTTCAAAAAAAAAAAAAAGCTTTGCCAAAAAGATGCAGCAGAAAAGAAAATGAATCAGGACATCTTATGCATGACAAGCCAAAACAAATAATATAATATCATATCAACAACCGGACAGTGCTTGTTTTCTATGGATCATTACTCAATAACGGAATGGCAAATAAAGCATGGCTAACAAATGACATTAATTAATGACAGCTGTTCTAAAACTACTACTTAGTGATGAAACGCTTCACATGGACTTGAGCTCTGCTCTCAGAAAGTGAATTATTTCAATGGACTATAATGATTATTCCAGACAAACAGACAAATACATTGGAGTATAACAGTAATAAAGGCCTTGCCTTCCACTTTGGCTTTATTGACTCAGGAGTTCTATTACTACATAGTAACACATCACAACAATGCCATTATCCCTTAAATATAAGCATTAAGACATGATGGGGTGGGTTGACACGATATAACCACAGACTTAAGGCTTTTAACCATTAAGTGTGTGGTTCTATCATGTCAACCCACTTCCTGGAGTGCCTTAATGCTATTATAAAATGATTAGATGTATTTACTTTTTAAATTAACACAGCAAATTAAAAATATATATATATATCATAGTATATATTATATATATATATATATATATAGATATATTATATATATTATATATATATATATATATCCTAATATTGTTATACATAGGGATACTTGTTTTTTAGTGCCAGTGAAAACTTTTCTAGGTTAGGGTTAGGGTTAGGGTTAAGGTTAGGGTTAGGGTTATACACACACACACACACACATAACCGAACCGAAATAAGAAGAAAAGCAAATTAATATCACAAAGCTGTGGGGGATTAAACGGAGTGTGAAATCTAGATAGACAGATTGGTCAAAAATAAAACAATAATCATGGAAAAGGTGAACACTCCCTAACTGGCAGCAGAGCCTCCTGGTACAGCTGAGCACTGAGCATGCCCTCTGAGAGGACAGAGAAACAATTAGAAAATAACTGCATGAGAAACAAAGCATACCCTATAGGCTACACTATAATACGTAACAGAGCATGGTAGCTGCAGTTACACTACAACATTAACATATTTGTCTTAATTTCATACACTTTCACTGTATATAAATGAGAAGGGCAAAATTCAGCAAAACAAATAGAGGCAACTGGGGGAAGTGTGGTAGATAGATGTACCACGTAGACCACTGTACCCAGGATAACACAGCAAAAAGTCTACCCAAATGAATGGTTTATAGATGTCCAGTTTAGGATTACAGATAAAGGTTTACATACAATATAGTATGCTAATCACAGCAGACTTGCACAGTGGGGCATGATACAGCATGGTAAAGGCATGATATAAGCATAATCATTACATGATGCAAATACATTTTAAAGAGTATTCTACATTATAGTTATAAAGGTTGTACAACGTTATCAAGGTGTAATAGCGTTAGAGAACCAGTCAGATGTCTAAAAGGCTTTGCAAGAGACAAGGCAATCATATGGTTTCCACAGAACCTGCTGATGTGTGGTCTTTTTAGGAAGCTTTCGAAAACAGCCTTTTTGATCTTGGATCTCAGAGAATTGTTTTCTGGTAAAGATTTTCATAACTTAATAAAAATCAGGCTCAGTTGGAATACATTATAAGGAGGAGTGTGCATAAGCGAAGCTGACAGCATCTTGTGATTCAGTCTGGCAGAGATAAGAGGAGAGCAAAAGAGAGCCCTGGAAGAATGACTGGAAACCCCATGTTGTACTTTACCTTGCAGTGTATCGCGATGCCAGAAAGTATTGTAAAGGCATATTGTAGTCAAAGACATAGACCAGTGGATACAGTAAAACAAAACCATGAAAAATACTAAAATCTATAAAAACAAATGTGTGATGATCCAGCAAATGTATAGATATTTCTTACTTATTTTAGGAAGCTCATTGCTGCAGATTTGTACTTTTCTTTATTGCAATGACTTTGATATTATTCCCAGAAGCATATTACATCTAATTCATTTTTTAATTAGGTCTTCAGTCTCTGGCCTGAATCAAATAAATATGTCAGAGATGCTTTGAAAGATTGAAAATTATTTTCAGAGAAAGTCTAAAAATAGTCCAACACATTTCCCCAACACACTTGACAGATTGTAAAGGCTCAATGACTGAGGTGTAAAACAGGGTGGTCAAATTTATTTAAATTGAGAATTATAATAGCATCCTCACAGGTCGGGAGGGAGATTTATAACTAAGATTCATTCGTTCTCTGTCACAAGATTGTAATCTCACAGTCTGCTAACTGCATAGTAATACAGATTGTAATCTATTATGGCCACGGCACAAAAAAAAGTTTGAACCAAAACCAGTGGGATTTAAAAGGGTTTTAATCAAAACATATTTATTTGTCCTGAAATGGCCCAGAGAAGCTTTTGCACAGTTCAATACATGTTTGTAGTCTGTCCAGTGTGTAGCTCTAGTGAGCTCCTGTGTGTAGAAACAATTATATTTTTTAAGTCAGACACAGTACAGTAGATTAATTTATGTAACTATTGGTTACATAAAGGGAGCTGCACAGATCATTGCTATACTGCTCCCCTTGCCTTACCTTTGCTGTTTCTTTGGTTTAAGGTTTCAGAGGAAGCTGTCATGGTAAATTAACAGTCCTTACAACCAATTTCTGAAGTAGCCACCCATAATTATGGTTCTGACAAGCTATCAACACTCAATTAAGGCTACTGGTAGATCTCTAAATGTCCTGTAGCTGCACACAGATCCATTTGTCACACCAACTATACTTAGCATTGCTTTTAATACAACATTGTTTAATCTTAAAACTGTGTGAAATGTGCATGCTTTATTGTAGTTCTGTAACCGTCACAAAGCTCTTATTGTTACACTTATATAATGCTTGACTAATATACTTTACTTTGCCTTCACTATAGTTATTAAACATTCATTTACAACAATGGTGGGGTTTCCATGGAAAAATAAAAAATAAAAAAAAGTCTCAAATTTTTTGTACTACCTTTCTGGTAATTTTGTTTCCATGTAGTTTTCTTTTAGGGAGAGAAATTCTCCTTCCAACTTCAAATTATGTAATTAATATTAAAATACAGGCAGGTACATTTTTAAAGATCTGTCTGCATTCCAATTTGGCCTTGTGTAACTACTGATATCATTCAGCTTACTAAAACCAAGTTTCCATGAAGTTTTAAGGTTGTGTTGAAGAACCACAAGATCAGCCTGCCTCAGTTAGACACCAAATAGAAAAAAAGCAAGGGAAACAACACTAAAACTCAGACATAACTTTGACTACATACATATTTATTATAAACCAATTATTAAACACGTACAGTGTAGTGTACAATCAATTGCATCTTATTGCTAAGGGACAAGAAAGTGTAAAGGATGAAAAAATATATTTATGTGCTTTGCAAAAGCCTTTGTTATTTATTGATGTATTTATCACAAAGGGTTCCATTTTTAAATTTGTAGTAGCTTCAGTATTGTTTTATAACCTTGCTTATAAAAGCATATACTATAAAGCATTACCATTTCATGAGTCAAATGGTAATAATCTGTAGCACTGAATAAATGGTGTCACATAAAAGAAAAAAAAATACTGAATGAAGTCTATGCACCCCTCATACTATATATATATATTTTCTATTTGGTCAAATAAGCTTTCCAAGGCTACTTCCAGCAGATGTCAGTTAAAAAAGAATTGTTTGTCATGTCTTTACTTATAGTAGAAAATTATGAACGAGGTTATGTCTCAAACTGGATCTTCTGAAGTCTCATAAGGGATGTCATTCAGACATGTTTCCATGCAAAAAAAAAAAAAAAAAAAAACATAACTTTTTGGTCCATTTGTGCAGCTTGTTAGCATGAGAAGGCAATTTACACCCACTTTTCAGTCGTGCAATGTTTTGTAAAGTGTGTGATATGTGCATTTGGATTTCTAAACTGCATGGAAATCCAGCCAATGTTAAAACACAGACGTGCTTCTATATAGGATAAAGTAACTTATTTTGACTGTTAGAAAGGTTAAAGTAATGACTGTGCAATTTAAAATATGATTGTCAGTGACCCAATACTCCCAATAGATGGGTGGTAGCTGGTGGAGCTGGTGTGTGTTGTCTAATCAATAGTAGCTATTTGGATATGTTCATTCTTTTGATTTCATGAATGGATAAAGGCACACTTAAATCAATGAGCCGACAACAGCTTTTACAGAGCCACGACCCCATATATGAGAATATTTTTGCGTGTGTTTTCCCATTTCTGGAGCCTCTGAAAGCACACTCAGGGAGAATAGATACCAGGTACAGTACAGTAATTCCCCCTGGATACCATCTCATTCTCTCTATGTTTTCCATTTACCAAAATTTGAAGGCAATTGTTGTGAAGGTGTGGCAGGGCAGCTCTGTGGTGACATACCCAGACCAGGAAGCAGACAGAGACAGGGACAGGTACTGCAAGTGGAAACACTGCTGCCCATATTTATTAAAAAAAGAAATAAAAAGGTTTGATAAAAACAATACTCACAGAGCACAAATAAAAACAAAATGACCTTCACCCAAAACAAGCCCTGTTCTCTTTTTAGTTTCATTTCCGTTTGTTTTATTCTCTCCTCTCTCCTCTCTCCTCTCTCGCTCTCACTCTTGTTCTTGTTCCTACTTCCTGAACACCCAAACCAATCAGCAAATGCTGCAGGTTTTTAAACATGTGTAATAAATGAATCAATCTGAAGATGATCACATTCTACACGAGTTTGGTGTGATGGGGCTTTATCTCCATACATGCTACCAAACACAATTGTTTTAAATAAACATAAAACCATACCTTTTAAATCATAATAGAAAAATATTTATTTTTAAATTAACCCACAATAGCACATTTGTTTTTAAAAACTATACTTAAAAAAAAAAAAAAAATTATTAAACACAAAATACATTAACCAACAGGACTTTGCCCCTCCCCCATTTTACATGCATAGCTCTACCCTGCCACAGAAGGAAATGGAACCTCCATCTCCACCACCAGCTCCAGGCTATGCTGTAGAAGAGAATCAGGGCATTTTAAATGTTGATTGAAATGTTCTATTTAAAACATTGTATCTGAAAAAAGTATATATTTAATACATTTCCCCATGCCTTTCTCCCTGCACATCTTATGCATGTGCTGTGCTTTATCATGGTTTACAATGTTTTTTACATTTCTACAAATTAACTTACATATTTTACTGCTGGGTGTGTAATGTATAATGGTACTACACCTGTTTAATACTTTTAAAAGACCAGGCCTGTTTGCCTTATGTTTGCCATGTTGGCCATTTTGGTTTTTAAATTAATTCCCGCTCTTTCCTGGTAAAATGATTGGAGATTCTGTAACATAACTGAGTGCTATAGGGGATAATTGCATTCAGGAATCTAAATACACCACAATTGTTTATTTTTTATGTTCAGTGCTTTGACAGGAAGAACATATAATTATTATCAGGTAAAACAAGGAATATATATTTTTATTTGTATTAATAACTTATCTGAAGCAGCAGAAAGGAGTAGCAACTGGCTGTGGTTGAGACGGAAAGATTCTGGATGGGGATTTCAAGCACAATAGAAAGAAAGCAACGCTGATGTACAGGTAAGTAAGCTGGGCTGAGCTGAGTGGGTGATGGATGGGGGTGATGCTGGGATGCCAGAATCACTGTTGAACCCTCTTGAGGTGTCGTGGGCTAGTCAACGAAACACAGGATGGAAGGTGCCCACTTGAAGACCCCAGAGATGTACCCTACTTAGCTCAATCCAAACGGTTGTCATGCTGATGTGCTGGGGAGACCGCACTGGGTTGATCCCCAGAGCCAGCATCACAGCAGTTGTGTGTGCTGATGCGCTGGGGAGGCAAAATGAACTGATCCCTGGAGCCAGGGTTACACTTCAGCAATCAACACCAGACAGAAGGATATCTACATCATCAGATGGAAAACAACGCAAATGGATGGAGATGCAGTTGGATCACATTAGTTTACTGCAAAGCTACATCTTAGTTGGTGCTTACCTTGATGAGAGCCAAGTTTGTATCAGCATGAAGTTCAACATCTACTCTCATGTAATGGAAATCCGTTTGTTCTGTTTGGATTTTTTTTTTTTTTCATTATCTGTGTCCATTCTGCATCTTGCCAAAAAGAGTTGTTAAGAACTTCCCCTGTATACAGGATTTGCACTAATGGGCTTATATGATATGCCCTCTCCTTGCCAAGGGGAACCTGTCAAGGTTGTTTGCTCTCTCTCCACTACTCTTTGTACTATCCCTAGAACCACTGGAATGCTTCATAAAATCCCATCTGAATATTAAAGGGATAAAGGCACCCAAATCAGCTATTAAAATGAGTTTATACGCAGATGATATATTATTAACGGTACAGGAGGCATACACATCTTTAAAATGTGCAATGGAATAATTGACTATTTTGGCTGCTTTTCTGGCTAAAAAATCAATTGGGGAAAAATCAGAGAGTATGCCATTAAATGCACATTGTCACAAAGAAACTTAGCCTCACTCTCTTTTAAATGGACCCCTGAGGGAATGAAATACCTCAGAGTGACTCTAAAAACACAGACAGAGGAAACTGTGTCATACAATATTTGTTTAAAACATTTCAGAGGATTTAAACAGATGGAAAGACCTATCTTTGTCACACTGGGGTAGAATAGATGCAATTAAAATGAATATTTTGTCGAGAATAATTTATCTTATGGGTGCCATCCCACTACCATTAAATGTGAACTGGTTTAAAAAAATGAATGTGTTATTTAGTACATGTCTACAGAAAGGGAAGACTTTCTAGAATTAACAGATTCATGTTGTCAATGGATAGGGATCTAGGCCTAACAGATATCTATAAATATTTCATTCAATGCAAGATATCCCTTGAAATGGGCTTAGGATACAAAGCTTTAACAAGCATGGTGGGAAGTTATAATGCAGGAGGTTTTAAAGGAACTAATACTAGCAGTAGCAGATGACGTAGCCTGAGCACAGGTTTTAATTGGAAGAGCAACTCATACCTTCCTGCACCCTGCTGAAGCACTGCTACCGAGTGTGCTCGATTATGAGTGAAGTGTTGAATAATGGATATTGCATCATTCAGTTTCGCGTTCAATTTTCTGACAGAGATTAAAAAAAAAAAAAATTTAAATCCATCATAATGGTAAAATTTAAAAACATCTTGACAGAAAGTTAAATACAAAGCCAGGATTTCTACTGACTAGAAACACCTTTCAGCTTGTACCAGATAAACTATTATTCCCACAAGACATTGCATGGTAGTATGTCAATTGCATTGTGACACCGGTAACGTCAGTAAAGGGAGATATATTTTAAAAGTTTCATATTCTGATACCACTTAGTTTCCCTTGGAAGAAATCCAGTTGTTGGTGTTGTTTTTTTTTTTTCTCTGTTCGTGTTTGTAGCAAGTCGTATTTAATTATTTTAGCTCTTCCCCAGCAGTATTTGTTTATTTTCAGCATCGCAGGTAAATTCTTTCACTTTCTTTTTTTTAAAACTTTGTTTATTGGTTTTTACAAATTAACGTTAGACAATGACAAACAAATAATTGTTACACTAATTATAACAAGACAGAGAAGGAAAGAAAGAGAAAGAGGGAGAAAGAAAGAGGGAGTATCGCGCTTCTTTAATACTAGAACCGCCGCTGTTATACTCATACCTAAAACCACCACTGGCAGTCATTATGACATTTACATTTTAAACAACATCAATATTAAAATGAAAGACAAACTATCGGATACAACTCAGAAGTTTTATTCAAGCACGACTGTGACAGGGCAGAAGAAAAGTCCTACACATAATAGAGGGCAGGGCAATGCCTTGCTTATAAATGCATTGTGGTGTAATGTATTATTATTTAAAAGGAATGAATTATGATTTGTTGTATTTAAATGCATTGTGTGGTTTGTCTATTGGTGGTGGTTGGCAATTGTTACTAGAGCTGGGCAGACCAGCACGGTATTTGTTTGTTGGATTTGTGTTTGAGATTTGTTTTTGTTAAACTTTTATTTTGACTCTGTGAGCATTGTTTTTGTTAAAATAAATATTTATTTATTTCATAAAAACAAGCTGCAGAGCTTTAACCCGAGTACCTGCCTATGTTGTGTCTCTGTCAGCTGTCTGGTCTGGGGAGGTCAGTATTCGGCTTCCTGTCACAACTAAATTTCTTATAAAATTCTATGGGAAACCCATCTGGGCCAGGAGATATACCACTGTATTGACCTAATAGCTTGAGTTATTTCTTCTGGAGCAAAATAGCCCTTCTAGGCAGGTTTTCGATTCTGGATCAACAGCTAGAATAGGAACACTCACATAAAAAGATTAAATTAAGGAGAGATTCTGAGTTGTAATGGTAGAGTGCTTCTGGAGTTCTACAAATCCTGTGGAAATTGATGAACGTGGCATGGGAAAAACAGGTTGTACCAAGAGCATGGTGACTACCACCAATTCGAGCATACATGGATGACATAACAACCATGACTAGAACAGTAGCCTGCACTAATCGTTATTGGGCAAATTAACCAATAAAACTGAATAGGGCACGAATGCAATTCAAGCCCACTAAATCAAGGAACATCCCTATAATTAAAGGTAAAGTAGTAAGTAAATGTTCTACATTAATAATGGGGCAATACCAACAGTGTCTAAGAAACCAATGAAAAGTCCTGGGAGACCTTACAATGGGGATCTAAAGGATACAGTTTGTGTGGGAGAAGTTAGACAACAAGCAGTGGAAGGTTTGAAGACCAGTGGAAAGGTTGAAGACCATAGACAGCAGTGCTTTATCGGGCAAACTGAAACTCTTGTGCTGTGTACCAGGTTCAGTTGACAACAGTAGAGAAGCTGGAAGCTTTAATCAGTTCATACGTCAGGAAATGGTTGGGATTTCCACGCTGCCTCGACTGATGTGTCGTGGGCTAGTCATCGAACCATAAAAGATGGAAGGTGCCCACTTGAAGACCCCAGAGATGTACTCTACTTAGCTCAATCCAGATGGTTGTCATGGTGACGTACTGGGGAGACCGCACTGTGGTTGATCACAGCCGTTGTGTGTGCTGATGCGCTGGGGAGGCAAAATAAGCTGATCCCCGGAGCCAGCATTACACTTCAGCCATAAACAGAAGGTTATCTAAATCAGGAGATGGAAAGAAATGCAAATGGATGGAAATGCAGATGGATCACATTAGTTTACTGTAAAGCTATGTCTTAGTTTGTGCTTATCGTAGTTCAAATCAGCATGAAGTTTTAACATCTACTCTTATGTAATGAAAATCATGGGTAGAATAACATTTTTTAAATTGATCATTGATCCCCTGCTGGTCAGTAGTAGGCAGGCTTGATTGCAAATTAATTTGTGGGATCAAATAAGATGCAGCAGACTGATGCAGCTGATGTGCTAAAACTTTCCTTGCTATGTCATCGTGTTTATACATTGCATGTTGTGATCTAATCATTAATTGCTCCACCTTTTTAGTGGAAAGAAGGTCAAATTCAAAGTCAAACGTTGTTTTTAGAGAGCGGGAGAATTAGCATGTTGCTGATCTAATTGTAAAATAATATCAATTAATTCTGAGAGCCGGACTCTGTTGATTTGAGTGCCATATGAGATTATTTGTCCACATAAATATGCCTTTAGGGTTTCCCATAATGTGGCTCAGTATATAACTGGAGTTGAGTTGGTGTCAAGAAAAAGGTATATTTGGGAAGAAATAAACTGAATAAAGTTTTAATCTGAGAGCAAGAGGGGATGGAGTCTCCAAGGTGCATGAGCTGATATAACTATACTATGGTAAGCACAATAGCGGACAATGGAAAGCAATGCCTATGCATGTGCCTATGTAAAATCTGGAGGAACTTTTGTTTTAAATGGGGGATAAACGTGTGGATTTTAAATTGATATTGTTTTAGATATACAAGTGAACTGTGTAGGGGGATACATAGAGTAGAGCTCTGGGATTGCTGATGAAAACCAAACTGTGAGAATTAAATTGCACAAATTTCAATAATAAAAATATATGAAGATACTTACCTGTCTGGTTCCTTATGTCCTTCCATGTAGGTCTCTATTACAATTTAAGTTATATACTTTGTTATATAAGACAAAATAAATATGGGTCAAAAAAGGATTTGCCAACATTGGTTCTTCGATAAGTCCTGAGGCTCTGCAAATGTTTCAGTTGAAACAAAAGAGCATATATTTGTGCACACCTTTTTAAAATAACACTTCACAGGAATATGGGTTTAGGACCCCATCATAGCTAAGATAATCACCTGATTTATAGCTTAGTGCATCTGAACTTCAGTGACCTAAAGGCTTGGATAACTGCCACAGCCCAAGCGATCACACCACTGTAAATAACAAACATTTGGTTAGAATTTAAACAACCGAACCAAACATGTATAAACTTCATGTGGCTTTCTGTGGCAACTAGTTTTCTTATTTATTTAGAATTGCATCCATTTTATAATTTTTGTATTGTAGTTGTTTTACTTTTGTTGCTTTCATAAAACAGTATCTGCTGGTTTCAATGGATCTAGTCTTCATAAAAAATTTTTTTTAAAAATTCTTAGAGTTAGGTGTCCTGAAAGGGAAGTTTCATTTAATTTTGGGTGTATTTTTCTTCCCTGGTTAATTACTAATCAGTAATGAAAATGATCCTTAGCGCTGCGGTACAACCTCAGATCAGACGAGATGACCCGCTGAATTTAAGCATATTACTAAGCGGAGTAATAGTCCCACCTTCCTGCACCTCCTCAAGACACACCTGTTCAGACAGCATCTGTAAACCTCACAACTCTCGACTATACTGGACTATATGGCACCTAATTCTAGCCATACTTGCATCATCATGTACTTGCCCTTAACTGCTCCACACTTTGCTGTATTCTACTACTGCTCTCAATCATAATTAAGTTTTCTGAATCCTGTACTTAATTTTACTCCTAAAGGTAACCATATTCACAGTTTTTGTAATTGCTTTTGTTTGAAATCGATCTTATCCATTTATTGCACTTACTACTTGCTTTTATGGAATTTACTCTTAAACAAATATGTTTTACTATACGTTTAACTGCTTTTAGTCGAAATTGACCTCAAATGTAATTATTTACTGTATGTATTTTCTTTTATTTGATTTTGCTCTTACCACTTTATTATACTTTATAACCACGATATTTTGTAACAACTGTAAGTCGCCCTGGATAAGGGTGTCTTCTGAAAAATCAAAAAAATCAAAAATACCAGTCCAGCCATACCACATCTTCAATCATGGAACATTCGACAGCAATGCTCTGTTGGGACATTCCTGCATATATTAATGCTACTCAAAAACTATTCAAAACAGCTGTAATATTATTCATCCCTCTTTCGCTTGAAATATAGGCTCCATCTTGTTAAATCTGTTATTCATTTATAAAGCCAGGAGACAGCAGCTGGTAAGATAATGATGTTATTAGTTTTCAGTGGTGGAATTCAATGTAAATTAACACTTATATAAACATTTGCAATCACCCAGGACAAATATTTAACAATAAAGTAAATTATTTGTTAGCAGTCCTTAAGTCCTAAGGTGTATTAATGGAACCACTAAGATGAACAATCAGTTGTCAGATTACAACACAGGTTTCTTTTTTTTTCACAGCATATTGAAAACCAGAGGGTCAGCAGACACACAAGAATGGTCTTTGTAATGAGTTTGGGTCCCAATTTGAAGATGTTATTACTAATCAAATAAATTAAGCACAATGGCAGGTTTAAGAGTGCAAGTAGACTTTATAAAGTATGACCAAAGTAGAATACGTAAAACTATTTGATAGATGGGTAAACAAAACATGCTTATATATATATATATATATATATATAAAGCCTCAGTCTGATTTGTTATAGTATTTATTTACAATGTAAATAGAATCTCCAAATTGGGCTGCGTAAATACATAGTGTGATTTATTTTACAGCCTCGTAATCAACTTGATGTGTCATAAATCTGAAAGATTAGTTTTCCAGTTTTCCAAGATTACTTCCAAGATGACTCATTGTTGTCTGCTGAGTGGTAGGTTAAACTGTCGGATGGTCATATTTAACATATGTTACTATAAAACATTCTTTCATTGCATACTTTGCATCAACTTGTGCTTTGAGAAGTGTGGAATGGTTGTTATTACTCCTAATTTATTTTCAGGTAAAGATGACACTGATGGCATTACTTTAAAAGAAAGGATTACAGAAAAGCTGAGTAGAAAGATTTTGTGACATATTAGGTTTAGAAATATATTTTAACACCCAGTTTTTATTTTGCTCTTTTTTAAAATAGAATAATATCACATGTAATGCTTGTTTTTATCTTACCCAAGATGGTTAATTCATGTATAAGTGAAAACAATGGGTTTGGCAATAATTTAAAACCTAAAACCCAAACAGATCCTCAAATTGCTCAAATGTAGACCACTTCCTTAATGCATACATTTGTATTAGGACTTGTCGGTAACTTAAATACTGAATCTTACACAAATTCACAGTGCACTGAAGTCCTGATTGAAAAATTATTTCGCATGTTGCTGGTTCCCTTCATTCCATTTACATTCACGCCATACTGGAATTGAAGGGACCAGAAAAATCTATTTTCCTGCCAATTCACAAGCTAAACACAACATTGTCATTAATAATGTGACACCTCATCCTGCCACAGGCTGTTATTTATTTTGACATTATTAAGTTGGTTTACAGACACATGACCTTTAGCATTTAATCTTAGATTTAAGTTATATATTAGGAGATCTTAATATGAAAGATCTGCTTTTCTCAATAAAATGTCTCACTTTTATTTATAGCGCTGTGGCAATTTAACTGGTGATTGTGATCAGGTGTAGAGGTGATGCAGTGCAAAATGAAACACAAACAATTGTAATCCGGTAGGAAAGTGGTTTTAATTGTAATCCGGTCTGGCGACCAAATAGTAAATCCCGGCAATACACAACGATGTGTGTTGCACGGAGAAAACAACAGGGTTACAGTCCCAAACAATAATCACAGATGTATCTGCCCCAAAATAATATGGCACATGGTCACCAGTTCTGGGTATGTGTGGTGGTGCTCATGGTGGGTGATAAACAGTGTTATTTTGCGACTGTATTGGTGCAGTGATGATTCGGCTTGTGCTGGCCCAAGGAGATAGCTCTGGATACGTGTTAGCTAGTGTTCAATAAACACAGACAGTTACTAACAGACAAGACAAACAAGCACAACACTCACGAATATTCTCTATTTATTTATCCGGCAGTCCCTACTGCAGCTCTCAGTTTTAAAGTGCAAACTCCAAGCGAAGGAAAAGATTAGCGTTTCTCTGGCCCCTTTTATGCTACCCCGCATGATCCCCTGGTAAACGATTTCAGCTGCATCTGAGACTCCTGTGCAATAAGCATTGGGAGCACAGTTGAAATTTATTAATAAAAGAGTTTAAAAAAGCGCATACTGCAGTAGTGGATTCTGTTAAGTTTATAATGGATTAACAAAAACACCTGGGCTTACAAACTGAAATGTCTATAAAGATCAGGCTCCATTGTGTCTACCCAATGATATTGTCATTCAGAGCTGCTGGCTCCCATCCCCTCACCGCTCCTTCAAATATCTATGTCATTCACATTGACCAAAGACAACCACTCATTTCCTCCTCAGTGTATAGGGATGACACTTTGACTTTGACTGCATGAGCTAATTAGTTTGACTGGAACAATGAACTTCTGCAAAATACTTCTAAACAACTTTAACATTAACTTGAAACGGCTTAACCATACTATTGACATTGATTACCAACATCTTTGGACAGCAGGCTTTTTCAGCAACTCCTCTCTTGGAAAAATAAATACATTTAATGTTCACTAGTCATGGGGTATATAGGAAGTTGAATGAGTTTATAATTTATTTGCTGCATCCAAGCATTGAAATCTTGACCTGAGCTTCAGGATCTGCTTAGAGGCAAAACAGATCTGGATTCTGTAAAGAGGGTAAGAAAAAAATGAGTCTCAAGTATTCTGTCATTTGAAGCCATTCCACTGTCCTCTGGAAAATATTCACTGGTGTAAATGAACCAGCCTGCACTACTACAGACATAGGGGGTGAAGATGAAGGTTGAGGTGGCAGGTGTCTTGCAAAAGATGAAGCAATTACTGATGCTTATGACCAATTATATACAATTTTGCACTGGTGTACCGAGTCGTAAACTGACTTTTTCAGTTCTTGTGGAAGTTAGTTGTCATTGATTGGTAGTCAACTGGAAACATGAGGGAGACAGCTTTTTTGTTTTGAAATCAACACATTATGAATGGGTTTATTGGAAACTTGACGATAAATACTTCTTAAAGACAATGTAAGTATTCTGCACATCCCTACCTTCAATATCTCATCAGAGACTGAGCCGATAAAATATGAATTAATACAGTAAACAACTCTAAATAAACATGGCCTTTCTCCAGTTAAAAGTGTATTGAAATGTTCCTCAACATTTTTTAAAACAGTTTACAGTCTTTCTGGAGCCAGTGGTTAGGGTTTATATGAAACCTTAATTCCAATGTTATGTTCAAGCATATTTATTTCAGGTCAACTTTTATTCTCTTTGATTTTTCTTCACTGTAAGATTTTAATGAATTTTGTTTTCCAGTTCAGTTTTGGCAGTTATTGCTCAATGTCAAGATTTTTTGGAACATGTTTTTGGAAAGGTTCAGTTTTATCAGTTGACTCCTTCACTTCTCCTAGAATAATAATAATAATAATAATAATAATAATAATAATAATAATAATAATAATAATAATAATAATAAAGGGTATGCTTAAAAATGTAATACATTATAATATTCAAAACAGAACTCTGTGAAAGGAGAATGTTCTTGTTTATTTATGTATTTATTTACTCATTCAGCTGTTATTTGATGCAGTGGTCTGATGGATCCCAAGCTATCAAATTTTTCATACATTTTTAAAAGATTTAAGATTAATATGTCAAATTTGGCATCTTAATATAGAAAGATAGAAGCAGGTTTCTACATTAATGAATATTGTGCACATAGGTTAATTCCATACAGCACAAACATAAATACTGTAAAGCTAACAGAATGTTTTGGGTATTTAATTAGGCACAGACAGCTGAGCTGGTGCATCACAAACAGTCGGATGACATTTTGAATTTCAGAACTAAAGCTGAAAATATGAAGAGCCTTTATCAGCAGACACAAAATGATTCTTCATTTGTTACTTTAGGCAATTGACTTTGTTAAAGAAAAAAGAGCAGTGGAATGTAAAAGACTCCCACAAAGACGGCTGCAGTGGGTGACATCAGACCAGAAACCAGGAACCAGGAAATAAACAACAGAGATTGAGTTTGGTGAAGCTGAGCGAATGGTCTCGCTCAGCATTTAATAGTGCACAGACAGACTGAAAATAAAAGGTTGTAAGACACACAAGACACAGGACACGGCACTCGTAGCCAAAACAAAAAGACAAACAAAACGGACTATACAGACAAAACACAATGTGTTACTCGAAGATTTCAATATAATAATAATAATAATAATAATAATAATAAATAATATTATTATTATTATTATTATTATTATTATTATTATTATTATTATTATTATTATTATTATTACCTCTGTCTTCAATCCTGTTCTCCACTCACAAAACAATACACAACCCCGAGTGAGTGAAAACATGTTGCTTTTATGCAGCTGTACCGAGACTCAATTGCTAATCAATCATTCAATTGGAGTCATGGTACAACTGCACGTGAATTAAAAAAGTGCAGTTCCTCATGCTCACATATTATTACTTTTTACTTGCAAGTGAACTGCTGTGCAATCCTCGTGCCTAAATACAAATATACATTTTAAACACTTGTGATACACAGACCCGTTTATATCCCGGTACCAATGACTATACACCAACATTAACACACAACATACAACGCAAAATACACACAGGGGTGTGCAATTTGCCACAAAGACTTAAATAGAAAGAGGAAGTGCTAGAAAAATGAGAAAAGGACTGTAGTTTACAATTCACAGCTGTGTGCTGTATGATGGCACAAACTGCCCTTTGATACATATTTTTAGTCAGAATTTACAACTGTTGCTAGGTAAACCAAATGTAACTTCAAGAGTGTAGAAGGCATTCTCAAAGTCTGGGATAAAACACTTCTTTTAAAACATGAACATTGGCTACAAGCAATGGGGAGTATGGGGAGCATTGATTCCCTATAAACATTTAACAATGTGGCAAATTGACCTGCCTGAACTTAACCTGAATCCTTTTAGCAAAACAAAACAAGGCACTCAATTCTCATCACAATGCTCTCTATTTTTAAATATCTCTTATCTAAGGCTGCCCACACAGTAGTAAACCATATTACAGCAGCCTTCACAGATTCTCCAATACTGGGTTATTAGCATTTGCCTCTAAATCTGCCTATACTTGACTTTTAATTTTAGACATTCTACAGGTACTGATGAAAATATGAAATATATAAAATAGAAATTAAGCAAGGTCGTCTATGTGGCTTGCAGCTGCTTCTACTAATCTTTGTACCTCACCAGCTGCAGGCACAACCTTAAGGAATTGATCTAATTAATGCAGCTGTCGAATTTCAGTGGGAGATGGAGAATAGTTTTACATTGTTAGAAAAAAGCTAATTAATCTGTTAGGAGCTAGGGTCACTAAAAGCTAAGGGTTAATACCACGGTTGTCAGTCCTCAGCAATTATCCTCCAGAGTGCCTCAGTTTTTGCTTCCACACAAAGTGGATGGGAAAACCCTATTGTCTCTCTTTTTTCAGGTAGGTCGTCAGCCACACATATTTGCTTCTTGCAAGTATGGCCCTTGAGGCGAGTTCAGTAATATGGTAATTGAAACGCTAGGTATAATGAACTAATGCTATAATTTATTAACCTTTGTATTTTTCTTTCTTTTTGTTTTACACAGGTAATTGTGGATTACAGGGTACCATCACTGGATCACACATGGAGGTACAAAGGCAGGCAGACCAGGTAAGTGCAATAATACCATTTTTATTTTCACACAGGAACATATTCAATATAGCTATAATTTCCCATTGCCACCAAGGTTTTAGTTGTGCAAATACTATTTATAAAAACAATAACACCACAAGCCAATCAATAAAATGTGATGTCTGAAACAGTAAGAATAATACAAACTACCGACTTACTTTGAATTATCAGTGCCCTTGAATAAGCGTCGCACTCAGATATCACATTTGTAACAGACGCTTCCCTTGAATAAACACCGCTCTAAATAATGAGACGTGTACATTTTGTTCCTTACCCCAGCTCCAATAAATGTAGCACTTAAGAAACCCATATGTGGCAGAGCAAAGCTCTGCCCTTTTTAAATTGGCAGGGATGGGGTTAACTTCCCCTGCCTGCCTGGGTTTATTATGTTCAGGTGGCTGGGGTTGATTAGTTGATTAGGTTGATTAACGATCAATCAGCGCCCAGCCACCTGATATAAAAGGAGGCCTCAGCTTCTCATTTGGGAGAAGGGAGCTGAGGAAGCAGGTTGGTGTTTGTTTTGTGGTTTTTTTGAATTTTCTAAATCCAGTGAAGGCATTGCCCAGCCTGGAAACTTTATTTTTGTGAGTTTTGTTTTTGCTTTATTTGTGTTTGAGTATCTGTTATTTTGCCCTTGTGCACTTTATTTTTGTTTATTTATAATAAAATATTTATTTTTTTGAACTGCAGTCTGTCTCTGGGCCTCTATCCACTCGCCAGCCTGCCACATTTGGTGTCAGTAGTGGGATAGCGCCACCTAGAGGCTCAGAGCAGTATTTATTTTTTTTTTGAGAAAAAAAAAATGGGAAAGAAGAGCAGACAGTGGAAAAGGCAGGACAAGCAGCAGCTGAAGAAATGTAAGCTGCTGCAGCCACCGCTGGAGGACCCGGCCAGCCTCTTCCCCTGGTGTTCCTGGTGTGGGAAGGAGGACCATCGTTGGCGGTCCTGCCCAGACGTGCCACCGGCAAACTGGTGTGGCCGGTGTGAGGAGGACGGCCACAACTGGGCAGGATGCCCCTACAACCAGGCCCAGGAAGAGGTGCCGTGTTCACCCCGGGCATCAGGGGCCACCCCACTACCTCCAGCACCACCACCTTCACCACCGTCCCAGGAGATCTGGGACTGGTTGATGCACCCTGAGGCAGACCTCGTCCACGATCTCCCCATAGTTATCAACACGCTGTGGCGTCGAGATGGGGAGAGGTGGGAACAGTGGGAGGAACAGCACCACCCGGCCTCCTTCCCAGAGGTTGCCCTCATGGTGGTTAATTACCTGGCGGTAGACATGGGAGATCCACCGGTCACTCCAATAAAGAGAGGTGAGCCGCCTTCCCGAGAGCCAGAGAGGGGTGAGCCGCCTTCCCGGGAGCCAGAGAGGGGCGAGGATCTGCCGTCGCTCCCAGAGCCAGAGAGGGGTGAGGAGCTGCCGTCGCTCCCAGAGCCAGAGAGGGGTGAGGAGCTGCCGTCGCTCCCAGAGCCAGAGAGGGGGAGGAGCCGCCGTCGCTCCCAGAGCCAGAGAGGGGTGAGGAGCCGCCGTCGTCCCCAGAGCCAGAGAGGGGTGAGGAGCCGCCGTCGTCCCCAGAGCCAGAGAGGGGTGAGGAGCTGCCGTCGTCCCCAGAGCCAGAGAGGGGTGAGGAGCTGCCGTCGTCCCCAGAGCCAGAGAGGGGTGAGGATCTGCTGTCGCTCCCAGAGCCAGAGAGGGGGGAGGAGCTGCCGTCGCTCCCAGAGCCAGAGAGGGGTGAGGAGCTGCCGTCGCTCCCAGAGCCAGAGAGGGGTGAGGAGCAGCCGTCGCTCCCAGAGCCAGAGAGGGGTGAGGAGCTGCCGTCGCTCCCAGAGCCAGAGAGGGGTGAGGAGCTGCCGTCGCTCCCAGAGCCAGAGAGGGGTGAGGAGCTGCCGTCGCTCCCAGAGCCAGAGAGGGGTGAGGAGCTGCCGTCGCTCCCAGAGCCAGAGAGGGGTGAGGAGCAGCCGTCGCTCCCAGAGCCAGAGAGGGAGGAGGATCTGCTGTCGCTCCCAGAGCCAGAGAGGGAGGAGGATCTGCTGTCGCTCCCAGAGCCAGAGAGGGAGGAGGATCTGCTGTCGCTCCCAGAGCCAGAGAGGGAGGAGGATCTGCTGTCGCTCCCAGAGAGAGAGAGGGAGGAGGATCTGCTGTCGCTCCCAGAGCCAGAGAGGGAGGAGGATCTGCTGTCGCTCCCAGAGCCAGAGAGGGAGGAGGATCTGCCGTCGTCCTCAGAGCCAGCGAGAGGGAGGAGTCGCCGCCGCTCTCAGAGCCAGAGGGAGCCGGGCCGCCACCTCCGCCACCAGAGGGAGCCGGGCCGCCGCCTCCGCCACCAGAGGGAGCCGGGCCGCCTCCGCCACTACGCCTCCGCCACCAGAGGGAGCCGGGCCGCCACCTCCGCCACCAGAGGGAGCCGGGCCGCCGCCTCCGCCACCAGAGGGAGCCGGGCCGGGCCGCCGCCTCCGCCACCAGAGGGAGCCGGCCGCCGCCTCCGCCACCAGAGGGAGCCGGGCCGCCGTCGCCGCCTCCGCCACCAGAGGGAGCCGGGCCGCCGTCGCCGCCTCCGCCACCAGAGGGAGCCGGGCCGCCGTCGCCGCCTCCGCCACCAGAGGGAGCCGGGCCGCCGTCGCCGCCTCCGCCACCAGAGGGAGCCGGGCCGCCGTCGCCATGCTACCTTGGACATTCGGGGCCCCCTCAACCAAAGAAGGCTTGGGGGCTCCGACATCAACCCCGCCCACCACCACCCACCATAACAGCCCACCCAAGGGACATAATTGGACTCTTGGGGGGAGGAGGGGGGGGGGGGGGGGGGGAAGGGGGGAGTTGGCCGATTGCGGCCGGTGTACGTTGTACATGGGGGGAGGTGTGTGGCAGAGCAAAGCTCTGCCCTTTTAAATTGGCAGGGATGGGGTTAACTTCCCCTGCCTGCCTGGGTTTATTATGTTCAGGTGGCTGGGGTTGATTAGTTGATTAGGTTGATTAACGATCAATCAGCGCCCAGCCACCTGATATAAAAGGAGGCCTCAGCTTCTCATTTGGGAGAAGGGAGCTGAGGAAGCAGGTTGGTGTTTGTTTTGTGGTTTTTTTGAATTTTCTAAATCCAGTGAAGGCATTGCCCAGCCTGGAAACTTTATTTTTGTGAGTTTTGTTTTTGCTTTATTTGTGTTTGAGTATCTGTTATTTTGCCCTTGTGCACTTTATTTTTGTTTATTTATAATAAAATAGTTATTTTTTTGAACTGCAGTCTGTCTCTGGGCCTCTATCCACTCGCCAGCCTGCCACACCATACAAAACACAATATGGCAAAAAACTAAAAACAGAAACAAAATGAATTGAATAAACTTGAGTAAAATGCATTTAAAATAATACTTTTACTCTAAAGTTTATGGAAGCACTTAATAAAGGAACATGTTCAAAACACAGTATGGCAAAAAAATTTAAACAGAAGCAAAATGAATCGAATAAACTTGAATAAAATGCATTTAAAAGAATACATTTATTCACTGGAGCATACTGGTATATTACTGTAAACTTTATGGAACCCAAACAAAAAAAGAATAGGTACAGAGCATTATGTACTGATACAGCAGCATTAAAAATATCACCGTACCACAAATAGTATCCAGTGATGAATTTTTTAAAACATAGACTAAATTTGTATAAAAACAAAAGTGCAAAGCACAAGCGACATCTCAAGGTGCAATAAGTGTATACAAATGTCACTAGTTTAATAAGTATCAATAATCAGATGCCCATTTAATCAGTGTCGGAGATTAAATGTATTAGTTTTGTCTGGCTGTCGTTCGCTGAGAGCAATGAAGTGGTAAATTCAGTTCCTGGGGCTGAGGTGAAGATGCCTCAACTTCCTTAGTTGGAGATGGTAGAGCTGAGAGGAAACCATAAGTTGGAAAAGTAGTTATTTCCACAAGACAATAATCTTGATCTTCTATACTAGACTGATCTACATCTGGGGTGCCTGGGCAAATCACATCCCCTTCTACTTCCTCTATGGAAGTCTCACAATCATCAAATAATTCTATACCTGCTGTAGTTGTGTTCGATGAATCTGCTTTGGATGGCCTGAGCCATCCACTGGCTTTACAGAATAGACTGACCCAACTCACTTGGGCACTGCACTACCCTATGAAGGTCCCAAATATCCTGGATTTTATTCTGGCCTTCAATCCTATGGTTCCTTAGGTAGACCAGCTGACCAAGATGCAAAGTGGTGTTCTCACCTTTTGCTTATGTAGCTTCTCCCATAGAGCGTCAGCTGCTTCTAGACACAGTTTAGTTACTTCATAGACTGATTTAAGTTTTTCTTAATGTGCCTCTACCCATTCCTCAACTCTCTACAGGCTTTTCATCACTTGCTCCCAAAAGGAAGTCCCTGCTGAACATAAGGAAATAGGGGTTCTGACCTATAGATTGATGTTCAGTTTTATTACATGCAAACAATACCTGAGGAATATAGTAGGTCCAGCATCTCTTCTTCTCTGGTGGAAGTGTATGCAGCAAATCATGGAGAGTTCTATTGAACTGTTGATACAGACCATTACCTTCTGGGTGGTATGGTGTGGTACTGCTCTTCTTAATTGCATAAAGTTAATCAGTTCACCTTCAAAACTCCATCCTTGGTCAGTGGATCCTCCCTGGCACCTCAAATCTGTAAAACCAATCATTTACCTGCACCTTTGCAACAGTGCTTGCCCGCTGGTCTCTTGTTGGTACAGCTTGAGTATATTTAGAGAATAAATACATCTGTGAGAACTAAGACATTTGTTCCTCCTCTTGAACACCCACCCCAAATGAGAGTGCTGCAGGTTTATATACCGTGGCTGAGGAGTTTAACTAGCTAGTAATTATTCCATTACCCCTCGGCCACAATCTGCACAAGTTTATTAATTACGTGTGACTGACGACTAGTTTAACACCGCAGTAGCCGACAGCCACATATTACCAAAAGGTTTTTAATTGTGGATGGGGCTTCCCATCCATGCTGCAAAACAAAAGCTACGGCTCTCACTGTCATGTATTTACAAATAAATAAATCATAAAACACTAATACAAAATAACACAAATGAGACACAGGGACGGAGGGGAAGACCCCGTTCTAAAAATAAATAAACAATCATGTACAGGGCTCCTCGCCCTGTTACAGTGTATGTAAGTATATTTATTTATGTATGTATGGAAGCTGCTAGAGACTGGAAAATGCTGGCAGATGTTGGTCAATGGCTTATTTTTCCACCTGAGATTGCCACCACTAACCTACGACCCGACATTGTCTTGTGGTCTGGATCAGTGTTCATATGGTAGAATTAACAGTGCCATGGGAGGATGCTGTGGATGAGATGAATGAGAGGAAGAAACTTCAGTATGCTCAACTAGCTGCTGAAGTGGAACAGCGAGGATGGAGAGTCCAGGTTTACCCAGTGGAGGTGGGTTGTTGAGGATTTGTGGCACACTCTACAACCCAGGTTCTCAGAGATGTCGGGTTCAGTGGCCAAGAGTTGCGTCGCACAGTGAAGAACTTATCAGAAGCAGCAGAAAAGAGCAGCAACTGGCTGTGGTTGAAATGGAAAGATCCTCCTTGGGGATCTCAAGCACTTTTGAAAGAAAGCAACGCTGATGTACGGGTAAGTAAGCTGGACTGAGTTGAGTGGGGGATGGAGGGGGGTGATGCTGGGACACCAGAATCATTGTCAAGCCCTCTTGAGGTGTCATGGGCTAGTTGATGAAAAACGATGGAAGGTGCCCACTTGAAGACCCCAGAGATATACCCTACTTAGCTCAATCCAAACGGTTGTCATGCTGATGTGCTGGGGAGACCGCACTGTGGTTGATCCCCAGAGCCAGCATCACAGCCGCTGTGTGTGCTGATGTGCTGGGGAGGAGAAATAAGCTGATCCCTGGAGCCAGCATTACACTTCAGCCATCAACACCAAGCAGAAGGATATCTACATCATCAGATGGAAAGAAACACAAATGGATAGGGATGCAGATGGATCACATTAGTTTACTGTAAAGCTACGTCTTAGTGCTTATCTTGGTGAGAGACGAGTTCAAATCATCATGAAGTTTTAACATCTACTCTCATATAATGGAAATCATTACAGTATATATATGTGTGTGTGTGTGTGTGTGTGTGTGTGTCTATGTGTTTTCATTGTTATGATTGTGGTAGATGCTTTACAAATGTATTGTGGTTTGATTTTTCTAGGACCACAAAGGGTTAAGACAGGGTTTATTTTGGTATTTCATTGTAATGTTTCTTATTGTATCTGGTATGTGCAGGCAAGTAAAATGCGGCCATCTGGTTTGTTACAAACCCTCCAGTAACGGGCTCAGCTGGTACAAAACCCTTATGAATTCTGGAGCAAGTAAGGACAAAAGTGCTCTGAGCTAGGACTGAGTGGATTCTTAACAGCTGAATCTGTACAACAGTGCTTTCTGTAAATTGCATTTAAACTACCCTCCAAATGCAGATACTTCATGTATCATACTATCATGTATCTTCATTAATTATTTTTAAAAGGTTTACAATCCCTTTCTTATTATGACTGGTCCTCATTTTCTTTTTCTTTTCTTTTTTTCTTGTTTGTCTTTGCTTGTATACTATTCTACACTTCAAGTTGGAATATACACATATTTCAGTTAAAGTGCATTCTACTGTACAGCCTAAATTGATTATTTGTGTGTGGTATTCAGGTATTTGTGACACAGATACAAAAAAAAAAAAAAATCACAAGGCAGAACCCAAACTGTTACACAAAATAGATAATTACCCTACTTATCTTTTTTATGAGGCCCAGATGTACAAAGGCAGCCCCAAAGCCTTTGTTGTCAAAGTTCACACAGCAATACCAGATGTTAGCATTGCTTTATTAACGTATTACAATGGGATGCATAGAATTGCATGCATACAAAATCCCAAAGGCAAGAATTCTGCAATATTTCAAAAGTAGTATTTTTCATTTAACCCTTTGTGGTCCATTTATTCAACACTTGTCCGGCACATCAGGTCCAATTTATTTCCACATGCGCTATTTATCAAATACGCGCTTGAGTCGCAAAAAGACACTCAGTACTGTATCTCCAGCCAAGCCACACCCCTTGTTCACTGTATTTTTGACATACCTCTTTATAGACTTGCATATTGATAAATCCTCTCCTGATCACTCATTTTATCACCAAACTCCTCAATAATGCGATCCAAGTCATTATTTTATTACTATAACATCTCAAAAAGTTCTTAGGGTAAAACGAATAACAATTATCCCACTCAGTCATTCGGCATTAACAGTACATTGATAATATCCGCCTGCATTTTATTTAGTTTTAACATGGATTTATTTACTTAAACCAAAACAGCTATGAAACATGAAAATCTGAAACATTGGGCCCTATTCACAAAGCTTTACCTTATGAATTATCACTTCTTATTTCACTAGCATGTCTATAATAAGTTTTTATAGTAAATGATACTGATATTTTTTTTTTTGCTTTCCCAAACATCTGCCTTGCTAGAATAAAAACCTCAACTCTGATTTATATCCTCTTTGAAAACTATAATCTTTGAGCCCTGTAGTTACTGCTAAACTGTACAGTGATTATACAAAAGGGTATGCCATATTATTAAAAAAAAAAAACGTAGTTATCTAACCCTAATTATCCCAATTCAGATATTTATCTGTGCAGTGATCAAACAGCAGTCTTAATGTTTTTAATGCCTGCCAGCAATGTATCTGTTTAAAACAAAACAGAGCGTGCATATCAGTAATTATGAAGCAACATGCCAAAATATCTAGAAGTTACAGTCTGTGTTTAATGCTCATCCAACATACACACTGAGCAGGGTCTCCAAATGCCAAAGGCAGCGCTTTGTAGTCTAAGTCCTTGTAGGCTGGTTCAGAAATGCAGAACCCTGAATATGGACAACATCTGAATATCATTATGCTCAGAAAATGCATTCCATTTAAATCCACCTTGAAAAATAGTTGCAGAAGAGAAAAGCACTAATCAAGAGAGCTTATCTGCCAGAAGGCTAACTGATGTTTTGTTTTTCAATTTTTCATCTAAATACAGTAACTCCCCTGCATACTTTCCCAATAAACCAAATATCCATTTATCTCCTTGGAATGAAATACCTTTTAACATTAGAAAGAACACCTAAAAATACTATAAATAGAAAATTCAAAGTATTGCATTTGGCCGGCCATAAGATAAAGGAACAACAAAACATTTTGCAACCTGAACGAGTAAGGTCAAAAGTAGTTGTATTCCTGTGACAGAAATATAATGAGTTCTGGTTGGAAATCTCCCCCTCGACCCGTGAGGGCACGAAATAGCAAAAAGGAAAGTCTTTGGGCAGGCGGGCTGGCCGGACAGTTCATTTCCAGGGTCGGGAAGTCGGTCAGCCTGGAAGAAGGCGAGACTCTGTTGCAGGAACATATTGACCTGGAAGGTAAACGAGGAAGCAGCTGCAAACAATAAATAAAAGCAGCTGCAATAGTTTACCAAGGGGTCATGCGTGATAGCGTAAAGAGGCCAGTGAATTGTTAATCTTTTCTTTCGCTTGGTTTTTATTGAGAGACTGGAAGGACCGTAAGAGACACAGATAGTTGTGTGTTAAGAGAGATATTCGTGAGTGTTTGTTTTGTTTGTAATTGTTAGTAACTGTCTGTGTTTTTGAACCACCAGACGGCTAACACGAATCTGGAGCTGTCGCCTTGGGCTAGCACACAACCAAGTCACCATTGCATTAAAACTGTCACGAACTATAATAAATTGTTATCACCCACTATGAGCACTACTGTACACACCGGGACGGGTGATCGTGTCAATTATTATTGTGGGGCAGATAAGTTGTCTTTATTATTTAGGGCTGCAATCCCTGTTTTCTGTGCTCCATGTTTTACATATTGCTCTGTATTACCAGAGCTTATTATTTGGTCGCTAGGCCAGGAATACAAAATAAAGCACCCTTTTTTGAAAACGGATTGCAGTTTCCTTCTGTGTGATTATTCCTGCACTGCATTACCTCTGCACCTGTTCATAATCAGCAGCTACTTTGCCACATTTCCCTTGTAAGGAAAATTTACAGGATAAAAATGTACTTTCTCCTCTGGAAAGTCAGCTGTCAGACAAGCTGTCAATTGGTATCTCACTAACATAAAAGCTTTAAGCAGACTTTCAGGTCATCCCAATTCTCAAAGAAAGTGGTGTGTTGAGTCAAGGGGATGACTCCCTATCTCGGAACTCATCATGACTGCCCAGACAGCAATAAACCCAAAGCCAGCGGATATTAATTCCACCCACTCATAGTGGTCTAAGTCAGTGGTTCTCAAACTAGGGGGCGCCCCGGGGGTGTTAGAAGCTTCAGGATTTTTTTTTTTCGTAAAAATGTGAAAAAATGTATTACAGCCCATATCTTAACCAATACTATATAATGGGCTTTATTGCCGGTTTGGATTAGATCGCCAATAATACTACCAATCAGAAGGTTGCAAACAATGCTCATAGTGATCCCACTCCTACCAGACTGGTATGCATAAACCATAAACAAGCACCACCCTTATGGACACATGTATACATGCCCTTATACACAGCCCTTATGGATACAATTGATGTTTTTTTTTTTTTTTTTTTATTTCTGACAATCATGCCACCAAATCAAATTGACTTTTTTGTAGCTGATCAGAAGTAATATACTGTATTACAGTATCCTGATATTGTCAAAAAATACTTAACATACTTAGTTACCCTGTCCATGTCTTGTTTATACATGTTGCGGTTGTTATTAGCTATCTTCATAATGTGCACCAATGTGAAAGAAAGGATTGGTTTATATCAGCACTACTAAAAAAAATAATGAAGGGGAAAAAATTTGAAAAAGTCTGCAAGACTTGAACAGCAGTTGTCTAGGTTGCTGTTAAATGAACCCTGGGATCTATAGGAAACAGTGTGTAAATTATACATTGTGTTTCCCAATACACCACATTTACTGTATAGCTTAAAACTCCTTCCTCTAATCCACATACATTGTAACTCATCTGTTTACTAAAAGCAGGTTTTAGCTAAGTGAATCTGTATTCTAATATTTTAAAGGTGTTCAGACAGTTTAAGAGCACATTTGTGATATCTGAGTTGGTATTAATAAGAATTGACATAGGTGCATAAAATGTAATGTGTACTGTAATGAATAGTGTTCAAGGTCAGAATTCCAGTAATGAGGTTTAATGGAAATATACCAATAGGGAAAATATAAATATGGAAAGATATTTGGAAAGATCAATTTCTTTTATTACAATCACCTGCAAGTTACTGTGCCAATTTGTGGCCAGACGCAATGATGATTTCCAGCACTAAGTATAAATATAAATATAATTTTCATTTTATCAAAATACCAGAAAAGATAAGCTCTGGTCTATATATTTCAGGAAAAGAAAACATTTAAGTACCATTTGTACAAATTACTGACAAATTGTTCTATTAAAGTAGCTAATCTGTCTACAGTACAAAGGCTTTGGAAGTCCCTAGCCTCTGAAGAGCTTAGAAAACAATTTTAGAAATGAATTTATTCATGGCTCAAGTAGTGTCCAAGTATGTATTTGTTTTTATATGCCGATATAGAGAAAGAGAGAACCACACACTCAATTTCAAGCCAACATATGTTTAATTCATAAAAAACTTGTGACTAATGTTTAGACACAGAAATGCCTTTGTCAGGGTGCAAAATACAGGGTGTTGATTTGAGTTAAATACAACTGAGGAATAAAAGAACAGGTAAATACATTGCACATTAGTAAAAAAAATTAAAAAAAATAAAAACATTCATGTGTCAGTTAATCAACAGTTTGCTACAATGTCACCAGAATATAATTCCACTACACCAAAAAATCTACAAAAATTAAAAATATTTTTAATGACAATCAATCAGAAAGGCTTGTATAAAATTTATAAACACTGAATTCAATATAACCACCAATAGAAAAGAGAAACAACAAGTTAATTAAAAAAAAAACTGTGCATATATAATTAATACAGAAATACACACAAAGGACAATGTGAGACCACATAAATCAGATATGTTAATTCACGTGTTTTTATGTAAGTTGACATAGATCATAAAAAGGACTTAAGGTTGAGTTCAACATTCATTCCGTTAGGAACCATTGTTTTCGGATAATAAATTCAAAAGCTTCTCTTTCTAAAAGTAAGTAATCTAAATTGCCCCCTCTCCTAGATAGTTTAACCTTATCTATCCCTAAATAATGAAGAAAAGAAACTGGATGTTGTACTTCACAAAATTAGCAGCTACTGGATAGATTGAATTTCTGCACCTAATTGTACTATGATGCTCAGCTATTCCAGATTTAAGATCTTGTTTAGATTTACCTATATAAGATTTACCATGGGGACACCTTGAATCATATAAATTTCCTTGAGTTGTACAAGAGATTATCTCCTTAATGGGAATTACTATTCCAGTTAGTGGGTACTTAAAAGAGTGACATCTATTGTATTGTGCACAAGAACAGCATTTGTAGTTGCCATCACGTATGGGAGCTAAAAGAGACTGAGCTGGAATGGAAGCTGCAGGTAAACCAGCTCTCACAAGGGTGTCACCTAAGGTACCTCCTTGTCTAAATGCTAGTAAAGGTGGTACTGTAAATGAACTTGAGAAAGAGGGATCCGACTTCAAAATATGCCAATATCTTTTTATTTATGCCGAACGACATCATGATGCAGAGACCTCCATTTCTAAATAATAAAAAAAAAACATTAATTTTAAGCCCTTGTTATGAGGCACATAATGGGAAGCACGTGGGTACCACAAAAAAAAAAAAAAAAAAAAAAAAAAAAAAAAAAAAAAAAAATCACACACAAACCACATCAGCACATTTGTGGGAGCTATTTATAAATCACAATCAACATTATACAAACAAAATACATGCATATCCAAGTTACCAAATTAACACATCAATGTCTCAAACCCCATTATAGCAGAAATATTTAGATTTATTTTTGGTGCTTTTATTTCAAATGCGTTTTTAAGCTATGAATATCCTACAAATAACACCGTGTAACAATTTTTTTTTTTTTTTTTTTTTTTTTTGTTCCTGGGTAGTACGTGTTATTTCCTAATTGCTTATGCCTCAAAAGTACAGAACATGGCTATTATTCCCCACAAACTTTGCTTTTATGACCAGGACAGTGATATTTCAAAATATCACTATTTCCAATGGGAAAACGGGCAAATGTGTGTCTTTTCGTTCACATAAAGTCAGAAAAAAACAACATATGAATCCAAATTAACATGTATTTATACTAAAGTAATACAAAAATATCTACAAAAGATTTAGAAGTGAGTAGTTTTTCGAGATTTACGATTATACTGTCTTATATTGCATGACTGACAAAGAAGCATGTACTCAGAAAAAAAGGTATCATTAAAATAAGTATGGATTGGTGGATTGCCCCAGATTTGAAGTAAGTGGATAGGAAGAAAATGTGAACATTCACTAAAGAATTTAAAATAATATCAGCGTGTTTATATATAAATATTTATAGCGCGTAATTGACTGTGTGACTACTATAATTGCAACTTGTTGTTCTGTAATACTGTTACAAATGCAAATTCATAAATCCTCTCGCCCCCCCAAAAAATGCACACGGCTGTGATATTGCAATGAATTTCCAATGTGTATAGGTTTGGATTATGTTTTAATTCTGAATTTGTAGTGCAGATCAAAAACAGTGTCTCCTTATTCCCCATCTTACTCTTTTTTACTTTCTCAACCTAATTGGTTACTTATTATAATATATGCACCAGTATTTCAAATGTATTCATGTTCTTATTAGATGAGTAATTATATTCATAAAATAGAGCATATATTTATTATAACTCTTGTTATTTTTATATTAAAAGGGTAACATTTTCACAAGGCTGGAAAGTAATAAAGTAGAAATACTTTGGTACAATATTTAAGGATTTTTTTTTCAGGATCTGTACTTTATTTTTTGGATACTTTTACTTATACTCAATTATGTTGGTTTAGAAAGTATTGCACTTTTTTCTCCAGTACATTTCCCAGAAGCATCTCATTACTAGTTCTTTCAGCACACTGGGTGTGATCACGGAGATCATTCTGTGCAGATTCTGTGCAGAATCTGACCAATTTAGCCAATGGGTGCATTCAAGGAGATCATTCTTAAGCCCACCATATATGGGTACATTTTTGTCCATTTTTTGTTGATTTGATAATGGCCAATGAAGAGGTTTTAACAATGTTATGCACTTCAGCAGCTGTTTTATTAATAAATAAAAGGAGAAAAAGGAGGAACCACAAAACCTGGATAAAGGAGTGGACTAGGAAGAGGGATGAGATGGGAGCTTAAGAAAATTTACTATTGGGATTGCATAATCAGGTCATTTCCGGTAACACAAATTTTGTAAGAATGGATCTTGACACTTTGGAGGAGATACTGAACTTCTTGAAAACTAGATTCTCTGAACCTATATAATATATATTTTTTTAAATCAATTTTATATGCATCACATACTTTCTCATATTTGCTATTAATGCGCGATCGCTTAAAATAGCCACACATATTTGAAAATTGATATGTTTGGTGTCTGTATAGTAGCAAATGCACTAATTGTAACTATATTTACAATTTTGCACTTTGTATTTTGATATTTAACAACATGTACAATGCTGCTACAAAAATAAATAAACAATAACAGTTTTATTTGGAATAGAACATTACATTATTTTATTAAAGATAGCACGCTTAACTTTTTTAATCTATTTCTACAAAAATAGCTAGTCAAGTCAAGGTTGAAGATCATACACTTCTGTGTAAGACTGGGGATATTATTATTGTGTTGAATGTGTTTTAACTTCAACTCAAAACCTTCATTTTTATCACATAACAAAACCTGCTTCTTCCTATTGGCCAATTCCTGGTGATTTGTGGCCGGGATTAGAGAGTAGCTTTATTTGTAGACGACTTCTTGCTTATCGTAGGCAACTGATGAGTTTTCACCATACACTGAGCGATTTTGTTGGTGCGATAAATTACCGGCGACAAAATCTCCCCAAGTATGGTGGGCTTTAGAAGATCATTGGCTAAGTTTGGTCAGATTCTGCACAGAATCTGCGCAGAATTATTTCAATGAAAGCATCCACTGACTCTTGCGCAGGCCAGGATTCTGATTGGATAAAGCAGAGCCACATGCGCAAAGTGTCTGCTTGCTTTGATGACATAGTACGCGGATGGCCAGGCTGTGGCATGCAGAGTCGTATTTATTGGCATGCCAAGTCAGCAGCTGTTTGCTGGTTGTTGTTTTTTTTTTTTTTTCCCAAGCCAGCAATCAGAGCTGAGTGGCACTTAAGAAAGCCAGTCAGTTGTCGGGGCTCCAGAGTGGCGAATCCAGTAAAAGCACACCATGCGGATGTGCCCTATAGCCTGGAGATCTCAAGTGACCGGGAGTTCCTATGGGATGGCGCTCAATTGGCTGAGTGCCGCCCAGGAGGAGGGAGGGCTAGGTCGGCCAGGGTGTCCTCTGCTCACCGCGCACCAGCGACCCCTGTGGTCTGGCCGGGCGCCTGCAGGCTTGCCTGCAATGAGCAAACTTTTTAAATGTATTGCATTGTCATTGTTTCTTTTAATATAGTTTAGAATTAAAATTCTCAAACGTGATAAAATGTGATTCATGCCTTTCACTTTAGTGTAGCAATACTGCAATATTAAAACTTTCTGTTTTCTCGGTATTTGCTCAATAAATCTCAATTGCAAAAAAAAAAAAGAAATTTACCCTGTATAACATTTTACATCCCTTTAATCATTGACAACTTGACACTAATATATATAAATCTGACTTTGGGCACTCCAGGTTCGCCATCCCTGCCATAGTATGTTGATGACCAACCAAAGACCGTTTTAATTTTTAAAATAACCAATCAACAAACACAATGAAACGCCCAACGAAGAAGAAGATACTGCTGTTGAGTAATTTGAGTCATCTGTGTTTATTGTGCTCCCTCGTGTTGTGGTGCATTTAGTAGTTTAGAAAAGTAGAAGGAATCTACAAGCAGTTTCAAAACAGGATTTCACATTTTTAACATTTGATCCTAGAATTGTTTCATGAATTGTGTTTTATTTATTGATAAAGGTTGAGACTAAAATTTAAATTCCTGATTTGAGATTTCAGCGTATATTAGTATAGGTGTGTGTAAAATAGTAGTGCCACCTGGGTAACAACAGATTTCCATGGGCAGAATTTAGGGGCAGCTACTTTTACTTCTGATACTTGAGTAAGGAGAAATCTGCTGTTACCCTGAGTTACAGAGTACCGATTTGGATGAAAATATCCCAGTTTCAAAGAAGGCGAAGCTGGAGCCAAACATGTAACATTAACGAAATGTGGAAGCTGGAATTTGCCATTATTTTTAGTTCCACATGCCTGTAGGAGATTATGTTTTCAGCGCTGACCGTCCTGCTGTCAAAAAAGAGTGGAAAGCATTCAGATCAAATTTTCGAGGCTCAGCTTTGTTGTGCTGTAACGTCTTTTGAGGCTGAGATGGAAAACGGGCAAAACCAAACCATACAAAACTTCAGGCAATTGTGCTTTTTTATGCCACCGTGTTTAGTTTTTGCAGAGAACAAAAATGGCACATATGTGTTTAATTCACTAAGGTGTTTCTTTAATTTTATGGGGTGATTTCTATTGGACAAAAATGTTTCAAAATACATAGCATTTTTAAGAACTTTCTTTTCCTCGAATAAAAAACTTTGTTTTTTTTTGGTATTTTCTTTCTTAGTTGAATATGCTGACATGTTTGCATTCTGTTTGTTTTTTTCATTGCTACCTTAATGTATTGGTCGCCATTGGCTTAAAGCCAGATAATCCCAATTAAACAAAAGGTTTACTTTATTGTACTCTTGTTCACTTTATTGCTGGTGGATCGTGGAGCCCATTGTGATCCACCAAAATGGATCTCAGTACTTGGTGTATTGGCCACCACTGCCCTAAACCAAGGGTCTATCTGTAAACATAACTGGGAGTCAGTGCAAAGATCATTCACTCAGGACAGTGGTCTTTCTACTATCAAATCAAAACACCACCCAAAAACTCTGAGCTTGAACTGCCTGCTGAGTTGGCTTGATAAATTACTGTGTTTGTTATTAAACCCGTGTAAGCTCATTTGATGGCACGTCAAGAGGGTTTGACATTACAATTTGAAAAAGAAAACAAAATTCCACAATGGAGTCAGTCTGCAATGTGAAAGCCCTGGCCCATATCCATGAAAGGAAGCAGGCTGCTAAACAAATCAAGCATTGTCCACCGGGGTTATGGGGGACAAAATCCTCATGTGGGTAAAAGTCTGCCAATCAAACGAAAGCAAGAATTGGATATTTGAACCAGTAGAGTAAGGTCTTAATAGTTTTCTTTATTTCATAGCCTGAGAGATTTTCACAACAATGGTTTATAAGGGCTGTATGACTGCATTTGTGAAACATTAATAGCAGTAATGGTTGAACATTGAATTTGCTACCACACTTTGCTTTATGAATCTGGCTGCATTATGTGTACTAGTTATTTATTAAAGAGTTAGAGAACAATATCACATTTCAACACATTTGAATTTGTTTTGATATTTCAATTCACATTTCCTTGCTTCAACAGTAATTCCACTGTCTTCGAAAAGTATTGTTCTCTGATAACTACTCCATATTGCGGTTTGCAGCTCAAGGGAAAATAAAAGAAAATGTACTGCTAACAATTATATTTTTTCATGTGCACAGCAATAAGCTTGGTAAGGTACAATAAGAACAAAAACTTGTCTGATAACGTTTCACAAATTGTACAAAGAGATAGCAGTGTAGAGGAATGATCAGTCATTCTGTTCAGCCTATACCATATGTTCTCATTGCAGCATACACTATTGTAATGCAGTGTATAAACAAACATGTCTTTTGTTTATTTCTTTCTTTCATAAAAGAATGGTTTCATACACCCTGATTAGCACTACTCTTGGACTAACTAATGTTACTTTAGGTGAGGTAATCTAAGACTAGTGCTAATCTGGGTCGGATTCAAATGAAGCATACCTCATTGATACTGACAAACTACTGTTTACAGCCTACAAATTGACAGAGTTTATTTATTTTGAGAAATTGAGCCTTTTCTACTGAGTCATAGAAATGAGCCAAATCAATCAAATTCTTCCTGATCCCTCCCATTAGCCCTGGTCTTATGCAATAACCACATCTGGAAGTAACTTCACTGCTGTGTTGTGAAATGCTGTGAAATACTATTGTATCATGGCTTTGGGGCTGGTCTGTTGTTGTTTTATTTACATTTAATTGTTATTGCACTAAAGGGTAGAATGTAAGACACATGTTTTCAAGTTACAGTTCAATACAGGACAATACAACTTGGAGGTCAATGGAAGTATTTCAGTTCCAGTAATCAACTTTTATTGACTCCTAACAGTGGAAACAAAGTGAAAGCCCAATACTATTGCAACATTCAGGGGGATACAACTGCTATTTACTAAACAAGAAGTCCATGAACACATATTAATGCAATAATATTAAATGTTTATTGTTTTTGGTTTTCTATTGAAATATATGCATTGAGGTATTAGCTGAACCATGATTGTTTTGTATTTACAACGGTCCACATGTACTCACTTCTGACCTTCTCCCAGCATCTGGTTTCCGAGGTTAGTCTTTTTTCCAGCATTATATTTATTTTATTTATTGCATTTATATAGATAAATGTATCGCAAAGTACTGTACAGTACCACAATGTATTTGTATAGCATGTCACACATACAACTGCCACAGTCAGACCATTTAAATAACAGTATACACATAATAATACAAAAGCAGCAATTTTAAAGTTACATTAAAACCCACTTAAAAGCCATTTTATAAAAGTGAGTTTTTAGTCTTGACTTGAAAACTGTAAAGGTCCCAGCATCCCTGATAAACAAAGGCAGAGCATTCCATGATTTAGCTCTACAAGAAAAAGCCCTCCCTCCCATGTTGATTTTGTTGACCCTAGGAATAACCAGCAGCCCTGCATCCTGTGATCTCAGAGTGTGGTTTGGAAGATACAGGGTCAGTAACTCCTGCAAATAACTAGCTAATTTATTTAGGGCCTTATAAATTAACAGCAAATTAATTCTATACTGCACAGGGAGCCAGAGTAAAGAGGCCAAAACAGGGGTCATTTGTTCACTTTTACTAGTTTTAGTCAGAATTCTAGCAGCTGTATTCTGAACAAGCTGCAAGCGGGATACTACATGTTTTCTGACAAGGGTCGAGCTCATGTAATCCCACATTTCCTTTTAGTTGGTTCTATGATCCTACTAGCATAACCTCTGTTTTATCTGAATTCAACATTAGAAAATTATGTGACATCCAATGTTTGATGTCTGTAAGACAAGTAGCTAATAACACCCAGGCAGAAGTAGTTCCTAGCTTTAGGGACAAATATATCTGGGTATCAGCACAGCAATCAATCAATCAATCAGTTAATCTTTATTTTATATAGCACCTTTCATATTGGACCACCATCATAAACCACTTTACAAGATCAGTAAAAACAAGAAAATCCATAATACTTAAAATACAAAGAAATTCATACTACAAAAAACAAACCAAAAAAAACAACAATACATAATACATTAAATACAGTGGAAAGTGCTTAATACATGGTAGTAGCATAATACATGAAACAGTAACAGCAACACAGCAGCTAATAGCAGATATCAGGCTTAACCCTTTGCAGTCCAATGTCAGACCAGGTGCAACTCTACAATTTTCCCTTTCCAGTCTTTTTGATCATCAAAAAGACATAAAGCACAGGTCTCTTCTCTGAAAATAGCCGAGAAAACCTTTCAATGGCTGAGTGAGACCAATAGGAGTCGAATGAAGTGGAAAAACAGGCGTATCTCATAGCCCCATACACTACAGAGATAACATGAACGTAAACAAAGGAGGTACTTGCTTCTGCATCCAGCGCTCAAAGAATATCATGGAAATTTGCAGAGCTTTTTGAGGAAAATAATGACTTGGATCGCATTATTGAGGACTTTGGTGATAAAACGAGTGATCAGGAGAGGATTTATCAGTATGCACGTCAATAAAGAGGTATGTGAAAAATACAGCGAACAAGGGGTGGGGCTTGGCTAGAGATGCATTAGTGAGTGTCCTGTTGATATGCAGTGCCTTTTAAACCTGTTTTACTCTGAAAAATTATTATTTAATAATAATTTAAACAGCATGTAAAATAAAGTGCGTGTGTGAAAATAAATTGGACCTAACGTGCCTGACAAGCGCTGAATAAATGGACTGTGAAGGGTTAAAGTGCATGGAAAGCAAAAGAGAGCAGGTGGATTTTGAGAGTTGATTTAAAGCGAGCGATGGTGGGAGCATCATGCATCAAAGTTAGAAGAGAGTTCCAAAGGGTCGGAGCCATGAAGCTAAACAAGCCTTCTCCAGGTGTGGTGCACTTTTGCTTGGGGATAATAAGCAGGCCAGAGTTGGAGGACCTCAACTTGCGGGCAGGGACATAGAGGGTCAGCAGGTTGAGGAGGTACTCGGGACCTGTGTGATGAAGGGCATTGTAGGTGAGCAGGAGGGATTTGAAAATAATCCTAACTTTACAGGGTAGCCAGTGCAGCTGGCCAAGATGGAGGGGTGATGTTTTTACATCTGGTAAGGATCCTGGCAGTGGCATTCTGGACTAGCTGCAGTCGGTGTATGGTGTGTGCCGGGAGACCACCATATAGAGAGTTGTAGTAGTCGAGTCAAGAAGAGACAAATGCCTGACAGAATATCTCCGCATCTGGGAGGGAAAGGTAGGGACAGACTTTGGAGATGATTTGAAGGTGGTTGAAGGAATATTTGACCACGCATGAGATGTGGGCATCAAAGGAGAGGTTGCTGTCAAGAACTACACCAAGGCTTCATACTGTGGGGGAAGGCAGCAGCAGACAGTTTCCGAGGTTCATGGCAGCTATATTTAGATACTTAAGCTTTAGATCCTACTAAAAGTAGTTCAGATTTGCAAGCCTCCGATAATGCTGACTTTACCTCCCCAATAGAGACTGTAACCTATCAGAAAGATATGATTTGAACCAGGATAGGACAAGGCCAGACAGTCCTGCTGTGCTTTCAAGATGATTCAGTAGGATGGAATGGTCTACAGTATCAAAGGCAGCACTTAGATCTAGAAGAATTAAAACTGATGGAAAGCCTGAGTCAGAGCTTATCAGCAGATCGTTCACAACTCTGACGAGGGCCGTCTCGGTGTTATGTGCAGCTCAAAAACCAGACTGAAACTTCTCAAATATACCATCAAGAGTTAGAAATTTTTGTAATTGAATTGCAACAACTCTCTCTAGGACGTTATCTAAGAATGGTAGGTTGGAGATTGGCCTATAGTTATTCAGGACTTTAGAGTCCAAGTTGTGTTTCTTAAGCATAGGCTTTACTACAGCTACCTTAAGTGCTGAGGGAATTATAACAGAGGGAAGTGAACCATTTATAATTTTTTAAATGTGGGTATTAGTAACACATCTTTTAATAGTTTTGTAGGAATAGAATCATGAGAGCATGTAGTAGCTCATATATTTAAATAACTCTGTCAGTTCCTATAAGGTAATCAAAGAAAAAGCCCCCATAGTAGCCTTAATGTGTGTAGTTGGTAAAATTGTGATGTAGTCCTCCTTAATAGAAGATGTCTGTGGAATCTGATTTCTGAGGTCTAGCATTTTATTTTTAAAGAAATGTAAGAAGTCATTGCAGCTGTGAGAGGAGCTAATGTCAAGGGTTGGACTATTAGAGGAAGTATTAATTAATTTATCTAGGGTAGCAAACAGAAATCTAGGATTATTTTCATTTTTTTCAATTAAATTAGAATAATATGATGATCTAGCCAATGCCAGAGCCTTCCTATATTTAACCAGGTGGCCCTTCCATGAGATGATAAGAACATGCAATTTAGAATCCCGCCATCTCCGTTCTATTTTAAGACCCTCATATTTCATCTTACGAGTTGTGTCACTGAACCACTGTGCGCTTTTTTTTTTTAAAAAGACAAAAGTGGGGCTACAGTATCTAAGATACCAGTCAAGGTGGTGTTGTAGGTATTAACCAGCTCATCTACTGATGGACAGAGAGCGGTAATGAGCTCGATACATCAGAAAGCTTAACAGCAGTTAAATAATCAATTACCCAAGATTTAAATATACGGTCCACAATCTGATGATCAGAAATAGTAAGATCTAGGGTTATGATGTTCTTAACAGCTAAACCACGAAGAATGACCAGATCTAAAGTATGGCCACTATTATGCTTAGGACCTTTGACATTCAGGATATAATCTAAGGAATCCAGTAGCCTCAAAAATTCCAATTCCAAGGAGTTAGAATCAGAATCAATGACAACATGAAGGTTAATACAATCATATTTGACTGCCAATATCAATAGCAGATCCCCAGATTCAGTCAGAAATAGCGGGTTTGACTTAGGTGATCGATAAATAATTACAATATGGACAGGTAATGGACTGTTTAATGTCAAGGTTAAAACTTAAAAAGATGAATAACCTTCAACAATTTCCTGTTTGATTCTAAGTATGTTGTAATCCTAACTAAAACCACTAATTAACAGAGCCTTATTAGACAGAGACCTGACATTAAACAAACCTAGGTGTAAATTGGTCCAATCAAAAGCATTGATTGAGCAGGGGTAATAGGAATTTGATGAAGGTTACTGTAGCATACACCTCTGTGTTTACTCAGCAGATAGTGGGAATGGCAGGATACTTTAACCTGAATTTACATGCCTCTTTAGATTTCCTCCCCTCCACAGTTCCTAGTTTAATGCTATATCTGATACAGTCAGCATGGTTAAGTATACTCTTGTTGCACACTTATTGCCTTAATTAAAGTAATACTCAAGTAACTAGAATAGTCTACTAGACCCTGAGGGGTTTCACATATCAGCCATATGAATTAGAACTTAATTAGTAAGCAGGGCCCCTCATATCCCAATACCAGCCGTTTATACTATGTACAAATCTCTGAGCTACTCAATCCTCTAATTTCACTAAATTAAAGAGACATCTGAAAACATTTATTTTTCTTTTTTTACTATTTCCAGATATGTCCCCCTCCCAAAAGAACAATGATTTCTTAACTACTGCAATATCGTCAGACCACAGCAGCTTTTCAGTCATGCCTGTAACCTCATAATCTAAATGACCCAATTAGCTCATCCAAACTTTAATAAAGTACATCACTTCTTTATTCTAAGTAAATACATTTCTGATAGAATCAATATTCCGTCAGAAATACACCAGCTTTTTCAGAACGCTTCCTGTGGACCTCATATCTCTGCTGACACAGACAGGTTTGGAGCCTCTGGTCAAATGCTCACTCGCCATTCGTGTTTAACAATTGATTATTGAATAACAGTAGACTCAAGAGTCAAATCACAAATAGTTAAACATACATACGCACCGATCCTCTATATATAATATATAAATATATATATATATATATATATATATAATATATATATGATATAATATATATATATATTATATATATAATAATATATTTTGTATTATACTCACAAGTTTTTGTAGAGAGGCAGAAGAGCACAATTGCTCAGGCAATTTTAAGTTTATTTTGTGTTAATGAAAGACGTGCGATCAACTAAAAGTAGACAATTTTTTTTCTCTAATGCCCCTGTCAGTGTTGAGATTTAGGGATAGAAAACTACAAGTTTAAATTCTCAGCTGTGTTTTTTTTTTTTTTTAAGTAACCACGGTGTCTAATGAACTGGTCAGAACTGAGTTAGATTAATGTGAAGACAGAATGTTGCCACTCCCGGGAAACTGACTTGCTATGGACTCATTCTTTGAACGCCCTACATTGCATTTAGTTTTAAAGAAATCATGTTTCCTGGGATTAATACTTTAACGTGTTGCAACCAAACCCAAGGAGTTTTTTTTTTTTTTTTTTTTTTAAATGCCCCTTCTGTTCTTACAAAGCGGAAAACTAGGGGCTAGGGGTTGCCATAGCTATTACCTCTGGAGGCCTAGTTTTAATACTTTATAAAAGGAAAAAATTGAAAGCTTTTATCACAAGCAGAAAAGACTTAGGACAGCTGCTTATAAATAAATACATTTGGCTTGGTTTATTAGCATGGGCTTTCACATACAAACAGATCTTTTACAAATAACTTTACTGTATATATATATTCATATGAGCTTAACATGCAGCCTACAGCACTCAGTATTCCCAGGTGGTCTCCCATGCAAGTACTAACCAAGCCAAACATTGCTTTGCTTAAGCATTGCATGGTAAGCTTGATTTGAAGAGCTTTTTGCCATCAGAGACGTTGCCCAGGGGTCACTACAAGGAAGTAGCTCTTCTTGACCCCCACTTTACTGTATTAACACAGGTTAAAGTAGAGCCAGACTGGTCCCAGGACTTCAATGCCAGCAATATCACTTCAAAGAGATTGGTTTTGTATTCATCACACAGTGAAGTCTGGCAGTCCTCAGTGAAAGCTACAGCTGTCTGACAGGGAAACATTCTTCAGAAATCCACAACTACCTTGGTCAATAAAGGGGCAAGTCAGGGTTTAAGTGGCTGTGCTAAATCTGCAATATTCCCCGTTAATTGACCATAATACAAACACAACTGAACATGGACTTGACTTTCTGATTGACCAACTGGGTGCTAGGCTCTGACATTTTTTTTTTTCTCTGTAGTAAATTCCTGAAATTCTTACTGGTTTGTGGCTAAATCCAATACTATACAAGGAAGAATGTTTTTAAATGAAGTATATGGAAGGCACCAGTATAGGCGCCTCTTAGTGCTGACTTCCTATAGAGTATTTAGGCATTTTTTCCTTTTCTAAGAATCTAGGTCAGGTAGACCAATGTTTTGGTTAAAACCCGTCCCTGCCAAACACTTGTGTAATGTGACCAGAGTTAAATGTTTGACTGTTGATTAGCTCTGTCCACATACTATAAAAGCATTCAGAGTCTGTACCTTTGGGCGATTGATATTTTGCAGCATTCATTGATCCTTCTACAACACAAAGGTCACCAGTGCCTGAGGAAGAAAAAAAAGCCCATGCCACACACAACCTCCACCATGTTTAACACTGGGCATGATGAACTTTTGATGAACTCTTCCTCTTGTGGTTTTCTTGGTGAAAAAAGTTAGATTTTGGATTTGTCTGATCACTTTATATTTTGTAATTTTCTAATGAAATCAGTTTTGAAATATTGTATGTATTTTCAATTTTACATTTACTGTACTTAATATTTTTGTTTAAAGGAATTAAAGGAATAACTTAATGTTACTGAATTTGTTGTTACACTGTGTGATGTTGTGTATACATAGTGTATTGTGTTTTAATGTTTCAAAAACACTTTAAGTTGCCTTGGATAAAGGCCTGCCAAATAACTAAAATAATAATAATAATAATAATAATAATAATAATAATAATGTGAAATAGCATGCTGCAGCTCCCATGCTCAGTGTTAGTGAGGTCTGACGGCATGTAACACAGACAGCTCTTATGAGAGGGCAGGCAGCATTTTTGAGTTACAGGCACCAATGTACCTAACCCTGAAAAAACTTTACTTTTTTTGTCACATTTGCAACCATTTTTACAGCTTCCAAGCTCAGTACCAGTTGAAAATTTTGGCAAGCTATAGTATTGCAGTGCAAGTGTCAGCAATAGTTTTATGGAGCAGTTTGAATTCAAAATACTACATTAGTTCATTATCTCACAATACTTTAAACACCACAGTAACCATGACCTTATCTACACACTGTAAGGAGTTATAAAAGCTACTTTTATATTTAAACTTAGGGAGCGGTCAAAGGTCATGATCAAGGTAATTTTTGTATAGAGCATATATGAGTTCCTATATGTGTCTCTGTCACAAATACGGCTGTAATGGGTGACCCGAAACCAGGAACCAGGAAATAAACAACAGAGAGGTGGAGTTTGGAGAAGCTGAGCGATTGCTTTCGCTCAGCATTTAATAATGAAAAAACTGAAAATAAAAGGTTGTAAAGACAAACAAAAACACAAATAAAGAGACAAATAAAAAGGACTACACAGACAAACACAGTGAGCTGATACTTTAACTATTATTACAATTATTACCTCCAATCCCGTTCTCTACTCACTTAACACACAACCCCGAGTGAGTGAAAACATGCTGCTTTTATGCAGCTGTACCAAGACTCTATTGCTAAACAATCATTCAATTGGAGTCGCGGTACAACTTCATGTGCAATTCTCTGTGCTTGCATATTATTACATTTGACCTGCACGTGAAGTGCTGTGCAATCCTCATGCCTAAATACATATATACATTTTAAACAACTCGTGTTCCACAGACCCATTTATATCCCATGTACCAATGACTATACACCAACATTAACACACAACATGCAACATACAACACTGAAATACACACAGGGGCGGGGCAACATTGCCACAGTCTCATAAACCATTAACCTATCTGCACTTTGTAAGGAGTTATAAGCTAGTTTTACATTTGACTTAGAGAGGTCAAAGGTCACAGGAAGGTAATTTTTGGATAGAGGGCACATATGGTTTCCTATATGTGTTCCATAGTAACCATGACCCTATCTGCACTTGTTATAAGCCAGTTTTGCATTTCACTTTAAGGAGAGGTCAAAGATCATGGTCAAGTCCATTTTTGAATAGAGCATACATGGGTTCCTATATGTGTTACATAGTAACCATTACCATATCTGCACTGTGTAAGGAGTTATAAGCTAGTTTTGGATTCGACCTTAACGAGAGGTCAAAGGTCACAGTCAAGGCTAGTAATAAGCTACTTTTACATTTGACCTAAGATTTTGAAAGGTTTTTAAAGTAATGCACCAGGCAGCCATATTGGTTTACGCACAAATAGCAATTTTGAAAAAGTCAATTGTATTGACACAGGGATGATGCTTATCAACTCTGGAGTTAATCAACTGAAGTTGATTGAATTGTCTGGCCATTCATTCCAGGGCACACTGTTCCCTTTACACTACAACCTCACTAGTCAGGAGGGAGATTTATCACCAAGAATCATTCTTTCTCTGTCACACACATACATTTAACAGTCTGAGCTGGGGCTGGATGATATACTTTACAAGAAAAATGAAACCTTGTCAAGAACAACACTTCTGCAGCTATCAGTTCTCAGGGCACAGCATAGAAGTATGAGTGCAAACATTGCAGGCCATGTCTTGTTTTTCAGTTGCCTCCAGTTCTTTCTTGCATGACGACCTATAAGAAGTAAGAGTAGTTCATTACTCGTAGTACAACAGTGATTGTTATACTGTAGATCATTAATTGTAGTAACCTGTCATTTTCTTTTTTCTCTGCTTAGCTGTAGTACAGGGGTGCACAACTATATTTTGTGAGGAGCCAGATACAGAGGAAGCCAACTCGCCAAGTGCTGAAATTCAGAATATTAAAGACATTTTAAATGATTTCCACGTATTGCATACCATATGCATTTGTTTTAAACCCTGGTAGCTAAACACAATTATAATAATAAGCTTATTAGCACTCAACCTCTCTGCTTTACGATGTTGCATGGCTAAGCCATCTGACCTCCATGTGATACACAACATCACTATAAATGGCACTTACATTTTCCAAAAATGACTGAAAATCATGACTATTTATAAAATCTGCACTCATGAAGTTAACTATCGGCACAACAAAGTCCATGATCTCTTTAAATTTCAAATATATCTCACATAAGGCCTCCTGGTGTATTATGCAATGGTACTGCTTCAGCTCTTTCACCAATGTGCTTCTTTAAAAGAACCAGGTACTCACACCTGTCATAGCCTGCGCACCATCAGTAGTCACCCCCAGTGGCTTATCCCAGGGCAAATGTAATTGTTCTACTGCTATTTTAAATTCAGGGAAAATCTCACAGTGGTTCATGTTAGGGATGCCAGCTCCCAGTGGACTTCTTACTCCACAAATTAAAATGAAAAGTTGTGCCGTTTCACTGGCATCAGTGCTTTCATCAAGAGCAGCTCAGAAGTACACAAAATGATTACATACATGTCACAAGTGACTAACTTAGAATGTGGGGTTGTATATAATTTATAATTATTGTGTGCAGATGTGTGTTCCTTTGTGTAAATTGTTATTATCATTGAAGATATTATTGAATTTTGCTGTGCGATTTCTATTCATTAATGTACTGTTTTGAATATTGTGTGTATCGTTTATCTTTTTATTTGTTTCACAAATGACTAATTGAGCACAATCAGTCATGTACCTTTCCTAGGATCCAGACTTAAATTACCACAGGTGTGTGCCATTCTGCATCAATTGACAGACTGCTATAAAATCAGAACCAAAACTAGAGAGAGGAATGAAGTTGGGCAAAGATATTACAAGAAGAATTACAATCATTGGGTACAGGTTTTGTGTGCAATTCTGATGGTGTTTTTTTTTTTTTGCATAGGATCCTTGTTCCCCCCCTAAGGGTGGAGGAGGACCGAATTTGTGGCTCTGTTTCCAGGGTCACCAGACTGCATTACAAATTACAACAAGGGATACAAGGCTCAGACTGGCCATTTCCCGACCCAACCTGATTAAATTGACTTGTTTTGGGATATTTCAAGAAACCAGGACTAACTGTTTTGCAGTGCATGTAGTTAGACGGGGACAAGTATTTAGTTAGTAGGCAACATTATAATAATTTGTATGTTAAAGAATTAATGCTAGCACAAATGTAAATGGAATATAGAATTATAATTAAGATTTTAGGAATAGTGTAAAATTGAGATTTGTATTTATAGTTTTAGGAATAGCTTATTTTTAAAGTATTAAATATTAGTTTTATATTGTCTTTTCTATTAGACACTGGTCCCCCTTGTGGATTTTAGTTGAAATAAATTTCTGCTGTGTTAAGTATTGCGTTGGGGAAATAAAAAAAATTGATTCTTACCTCTCTCATTCTCACCTCGAAATTCAAATAACCTGGGGGGGGGGGGAGAAACAGTAGTTATTTATTAAATATTACTTACCATTATCACAAGCCCCCACTTGATCAGCTTTTTAGCTGATTTGTAGCTTTTGTCAGACATGCCTACTATATGTCAGGGATGTGACGATGTAACAGGGGATGTGACGATGTAATCTTTTCCTTCATTATGGTTAGTGAAAGGACCCATTTTGGAAATGGGAGTAATTCATTACCGTGAGTGTTTAGTGTTTAGTTTGTTGTTAACTGTCTGTGCTTGTCATTATAGAAAGCTAACCTCCAGGAGCTGTAGCTAAACCACCAGTAATTAAACCATGACTACACTTCACCATTGTACACGAATAAACCTGTAAATCATCACTTTCACTAAGAGCACTCACTCTGAACTTGTGACCGTGTTGTGTTTGTGTGTGTCTTGTTTAGTTTATTATTTCGGGACTGAACCCCGTGGTTTGCTTGAGCGATACACATCGTTGTGTAGAGCCACGTATCAATTGTCAGTAAATAAAGAGCTGCTTTTTCACTGTGAACTGTCTTGTGTTTATTGTTCCTGAGCACCACATCGCCACTGCATCTGTGCACTACGAACCACTTTGCCACACATACATATGTTAAGTTTGCAGGCAACACAAAAATAGGAGGAGTGGCAAACACTCTTGCAGCAGCAAAGGTCATTCAAAATGATCTAGACAGCATTCAGAACTGGGCAAACACATGACAAATGACATTTAATAGAGAAAAGTGTAAGGTACTACACGTAGGAAATAAAAATGTGCATTTTAAATATCATATAGGACATACTGAAATTGAAGAAGGAATCTATGAAAAAGACCTAGGAGTTTATGTTGACTCAGAAATGTCTTCATCTAGACAATGTGGGGAAGCTATAAAAAAGGCCAACAAGATGCTCGGATATATATTGAAAAGTGTTCAATTTAAATCAAGGGAAGTAATGTTCATAAGACCATCTAGAATATTGTGTTCAGTTCTGGTCACCTCGCTACAAAAGGATATTGCTGCTCTAGAAAGAGTGCAAAGAAGAGAGACCAGAATTATTCTGGGTTTCACACTTATTTTTGTTCATTACCCAAATAATATATTTTTAGTATTTTTGATGCTTATTTTGTATTTTTGTGTAATGTATTTATTTGTTGTGTGTGTGTGACTATTATTTGTAGAACAGCATACAATAGAATAGAGAAATTGGTCCAATCCCCAACTCCAAAAGCAGCCAGGTGTTTTCCATTTGCACCAATTAACTACACTATGTAACACAATTTTTGTTCCTGGGTGGTAAGTGTTATTTCCTAATTGCTTATGCCTCAAAAGTATAGAAAATGGCTATTATTCCCCACAAACTTTGCTTTTGTGACAAGGACAGTGACATTTCAAAATATCACTATTTCCAATGGGAAAACGGGCAAATGTGTGTATTTTCGTTCACATAAAGTCAGAAAAAAACAACATATGAATCCAAATTAACATGTATTTATACTAAAGTAATACAAAAATGACTGCAAAAGATTTAGAAGTGAGTAGTTTTTCGAGATTTACGATTATACTGTATTTACATGTAAATGTAAAATACGTAAATGTAACTCAAATCAGTCAGCAAGTAAATCTTGAAAAACTACTCACTTCTAAATCTTTTGTAGTCATTTTTGTATTACTTTAGTATTTTAACACATGTTAATTTGAATTCATATGTTGTTTTTTTCTGACTTTATGTGAACGAAAAGACACACATTTGCCAGTTTTCCCACTGGAAATAGTGATATTTTGAAATATCACTGTCCTTATCACAAAAGCAAAGTTTGTGGGGAATAATAACCATTTTCTATACTTTTGAGGCTTAAGCAATTAGGAAATAACACTTACTACCCAGGAAAAAAAAAAAAAAAAATTGTTACACGGTGCAATCATTGACAGTCCATTATAGAAAGGGAACCAAAAGTAGAGGAAGGGGGCGTGCGGTTCCAGGGTGAACTGAACAGAGGACACAGGAAGTCGGCAATTTTGACAAGACAGACCCGGATGGTAAACAACAAGAACTGTTTGGAACTTTTAAAGAAATACAGAAAAATAAAGACACGGCAGCCTGATGGAAGGAAGGACCAGTCAGAAATGATAGCAAAGCTAAGTATTTATCATTGAATTCTACTGTTGAAGTGGTGCTTTGTGGATTAAAAGAGGACTGTTAATATTGTAGCAATCTCAATTAACGCAGGCAGGTGCATCACACAGGGCAAGGCAATCCACACACAGGCGGAGGGCAGGCGTGAAGCCGAAACCTCTTGCACCAAAGCATAGAGCCGATATCGCTGTACAAAAGAGCCGACTCTTTTGCATGGAGTGTATATCGGGCTATTGCCTCTGTGTGTGATTACATCACCTACCAGCCCTGCTGCTACCTACCCCCGTGCATGCTACTCTCTCCCTTGACAGCCTCATGTCCGCCTCGGACTTGCTCACCAGGCTACAGTCCGACCAGTGCGTCCACTTCTGACACCGATGTGGTGAACTAGGTCAACGGGGGCAGGCCATCACTCAGACGGAGGGAGGGCGTGAACGTAGGACCTCTCGCACAGAAGCATAGTGCTGATACTGCTGTACAAAAGAGCCAACTCTTTTGCAAGGCGCATATATCAGGCTTATGTCTCTGTATTTGATTACGTCACCTACCAGCCCTGCTGCTGCCTTCCCCAGTGCATGCTACTATATCATTATGCTAAGGATCGTTTGGCGCATGAAAGATGCTTCAGAAGTAAAGACACTTGGCAGAAATATTTAGATTACCAGTATTAATGGTGGTTTATGAAAAGGTGTTGTATTGCTTCCTTTCAAGGTACCCTCCTCCATGACAGTCAATGGACAGCCAGCCAGCTCCCTCGCCGAGATCGGGGGGTACATGGTGAATGACCAGGGACACAGAGGGAGTGTGGCGGTCAAGTGCTGTTTGCTATTCCATTGCAGAATCCTGTGTTGTAGTGCTGAGGGAGGGGACTGGGGGGAAGACCAAGTCTGAAGGGAGCTGAATACAACACTTACAATGTGACAAACCAACGAATTAGGAGGCTCTTGGATCGATCATCTTCAACTTTACCTTTCCATGTCGGTGTTTCTACTGAGAGTGTTTGGCGACTTGGATTAAGTACAGGACCTACAAACTGAGTTCTAAATTTCCTGTAATAAGAAATCATTATTTTACTTACCTGTTTGTGTGGTTCCTGTACACTCACTGGGAAGGACCAGGTGCTCAGTTCGAAATCCTAAACAACCTGTGGGCAAAGGGTTATAAAGATAATTATAAAAACTTATACTTAGAATTAACAGTATAGTATAGAGGAAACCCTGACATGATTTCACTCACCCAGTATATATTGTCCATACAAATCCTTTCTTTCAGGGTTTTATATTTTTTACTTATATTTAGTTTTTGTCTGAAAGAGAAATCACTGCCACAGAACCATGAAACACCTTACACTGAACTCCTACTTTCTGTGACTCTCACTATGACGCCCTCAAAGAACGTCAATATGAACAAGGCGTACATTTGAGTATATAGAGTCAATGTAGAAAACATTGTATCTAATGTTTTGTATTATGACAGAGAAACTGGCTGCACTGGGTAGTTAAGTGTAATACCGTATTACTTTGAATTAACACCCCAGCATTTATTTTAAATTGCTAAAAACATCTGTGGCACTTATTCAAGGGCAGCAGTAATTAGAAGTTCTATAGTTTTCGAAAGGCAACATTTTTTATTGCAGTATTTAAGGGAGGAGTTGTGACAGGGAGCCCCGTCAGTGGTTCGTGGATTGTGTGTGCCATGTTCTATACTTTTGAGGCATAAGCAATTAGGAAATAACACTTACTACCCAGGAACAAAAACCAATTTTTTTCTTGTTACACAGTGTAATCATACAGCTCCTGCATTACTAAAATGTATTACTTTTCTTGCTAATTCCTAAATATATATGTGGTATTTATTTTAGTGCTGCTGTATCAGTACGTAGGTCTGTGTTCCTATGGTATTCTATTTTTGTTTGGGTTCCATAAACTTTACATTAAAATACTGGTATGCTCCAGTGTATAATTGTATTCTTTTAAATACATTTTATTCAAGTTTGTTCAATTCATTTTGTTTCTATTGTGATGTTTTGCCATACTGTGTTTTGTATGTGTTTCTTTTATTAAGTGCTTCATTTATTTGAACTGGTGTTGGGATAAAAGTGTACATGTTTCATTACTGAGAGCGGCGTTTATTTGAGGGCGGCGTCTATTACAAATCTCATATTCTGAGTGCTTCGTTTATTCGAGGGAGCCGTTTATTCAAGGGTGCCGGTAATTCAAAGGAGTACGATATGTGCTTGTAGGCAGGCCTGTTTTAATATATACTTTAAAAATGATTACGGGCTGGATTAAAGGAGGCAGCATAAATATCTGGCCTGCAGGCCATATGTTGTGAACCCCTACTGTAATACATTCAATGCTAAGTGAAATTATATAGTTAATATATTTTAAATTATTGACGGGTTTTCTGTAAACACGTTAAACCTAAACCTGCGTGCTTGCACATTAACCCCAGGGTTTCCTGTATGGTCAAAGTCTCTCGAACTCTCTTTAAAAACATAATTGTGAACCCCCAACTGATAATGAATCTAGGTTTTATATATAAATTATTTGGGGGCTAATAAATTAGATTTTATGTCTGCCATTTTCTGCAACTTCCAAATTAAAGCAAGAATATGATTTTATCTTAAAGACCTCAGCAAGCTGTAAGGGCCGATAGTATAGATAAAGCATGTCAAATATATTTTACCACCAGAACAGCAGTCTTTTAACGGTCACATCCTGTTTCAAGTGTTGAATCCAAAACTGTGAGCTGTGACTGCGAGCTTGTCAGTGATGATGTTCAGGAGGATGTAATAAAGGGGGGTAATATTCTCCCAGACTGGCCCTATGTGTGAAAACAGAATTTCATTAATTCTAGCGAGAGAAAACGTGCAAATGAATTCACTCATAACAGCATAACTAAATCATACCTGACCAGCAACATACTGCTCTAGTTATGAAATCCTTCTTATCAGACAATCTTTGTTTTTCTCCAGACACAGACTAGTAGTAATTGTAGTCATTACACAAGGACATACATGCATATCGCAAGACATGAAATTAATTGCTCATTGCTTTTCTTTATTTTGTAAATAGCAGAAATCTTATAAAGAGGGTTGGAATAAACCCAAAACCTCTCCACATTATTTTACCACTCAATTCTCAATAAACTTGCAAATAAAAATGCTTAAGAGTATAGGATTATTGATTTGTGTTTGGGAAAAAAACTATCTCAAGTAATTCTGGATGGTTATAAAGTCCAAAGAAAAAAAGTTAAAGAAAAATCCATCTCATAATGTAGACATAGACGATTTTGTAAATGCAGAGACTCCCATTATATTGTAAATCACAATCCCTTAATGAGTACCTAAAAGATATTTTTCCAGAAGAATTCAATTAAATACTGCAGTTTGATAAACTAGTACATCTTACTTTATAGTGCTTTAACGCACCAGAAAGGGTGTCGAACGGTCTGATAAAGGATAAAGGTTTATGCATAGTATATGTCGTCATTTTTGCCCTCAAAATGTTGATGAAAAAAAATCTGAATATTCTAAATGTGGACTATGAAGCTTGTGTATGAAATAAAGGTTTTGAAGAAATACAATTTTATTGTCCCCAGTGTTTTACACACCAGACTGATTTTACTGAAAGAACTTCATTCTTAGTTACTGAATTTACACAGTGAAGTACAGAGTTCCTCAAACAATTACTTTTAACCTCTAAGTGCATAGTTACCCTATATCAACAACATATATAATATATTTAACCATTAATCCATTTTTTTTTTATTTCTGCTATTTTAAGTTATTTATAACTTAACATCAGCCTATAATGCAAATAAACACACCACCGTCAATATTCTTTCTTTCCTTCAGCTTACCTTTTTACTACTCAAAGAAAGGCTTGTGTAACTCGTATCTCGTTCTGCAGTTGCACTCTGTACTGAAATCTGCCCAGTAGGGTATTACAGGTAGTAAAGAATCTAAAACTACCATGTGAAATGTTTTCTAGAAATGTTTTCTAATATAGACAGATATTTCTATGGCTGTCACATTTTGATCTAATTTCTGATAATTAGAACATTATCAGAATTCTATTCCAAATTACCTTTTTTTTTTTTCCAAAAATGTACAGTTATATGGTCACACATATACTTTTTTATCAGTATTTTTTTTCCAAGCTTAATTGACACCCATCCTTCACCATGGGTTAGTTAGTTAGTTAGTTAGTTAGTTAGTTAGTTTAATACAACAAGGAATTGCCATATGGCATAAATTAGTATAACTTGGTGAATATTTACCACTCTATTCTGCTTTGAAACTGAGCACAATGTTAACACCAACCTAGTGTCAATGCTACTGATCCTTTAAATAACTGGAATTTAGAATTTAAAAAGTAACCCTGTAATTATCTTAAAGATCCAAAGCCAAATCCACTAAAGGGGGTATTGTCACTCTTAAACAGCATGGATGGAAGACTACCAGCCTATGCTGTTTAAGACCAGCCTGCAGCTGTTAACTGAACAAGCATTTCACAGAGTGTGTTCCCTGAAATGTCTTATCTGATGTGTCTCTGTCTGTTCCCCTAACAAAAGGCCCTCTATTTATGAAAAGACATTAAAGGCTTCCACCCAATAAGACATGAAACAAGAGCCTGGTGGTAATGTGACATATGCCTTTGACCTGTCCCTTTCATGTTGTCTTGGAATAAGGGAAATAATTAGGTTATTTTGGATGTAAATTCCTTTTGTTACTCTCACACACAGTAGCACACAATATTATCAAAGAGCTCATAAGACTTCTATAAGACCTTGATGTGAAATTATCAATTGCCTCAGCAGACTTCAAACTGCTCATTTAAATATGGATATATATATTGTTCATAGACATTGAAGAAAAAAAGCTAGTGCACAGTAATTCATTTCTAGAAAAATAAGTTGTGCAAAAAAATTGCATGGATAACATACAGGTTAAATAATAATCGAAAAATTGCTTTTTTGAAATACCTCAACACTTTGTTTCTCTATTATTCCAGCTGCGATTTACCCAATCGGGTCTTATTGACTCGCTCATTAATATTAATAAGACAATCAAACAGTAAAAAACCTAGGTTTGAGGACTGGAAAGAGGTTTGTGAAAACTCAGCTTTTACTCATTTTAGGGTAGTAAGTTCCATCAATGTTTGTGTGCTGATTAATATATATATATAAATACAAATTTATATATATATATATATATATTATATATATATCTATATATATATATATGATGTTTCCACCACTGAAGAGTGAAGACGGCAACTCTCGCTTAATGAAAAACTTAAATCCCAAAGTGCCTCTCAATTATTCATATTTTATTACGAACCAGGTATAAATAAAAACTAAATAAAGCTTACGCATTTCGACATATTGTCTTCATCAAAGCATGTTCAAATATTATATGGAAACAATACTACATATTTGTTACACTGAAAAGTCATTGATATCAGACAGTTGGTCATTACGAGATTTTTATTGTGATGGCTTTATTCTATTACAGACATTTGATCATCTGAAAGTTTTTGATTTGATAGATATAGCATTGATAGTAGATTGATACTGATGACTTCTCTAATGACAAACATTACAGTTTCATGAAATAACCCAATTCTAATATACATTTCATAAAAAATAATACGCAGCAATGGGGATACAGACAATAGCATTACTCTTACCATTGAATTTGTTTGATTTTGGAAAAAATTTGTTGGGTGTACAACAAAAACTGTGCAGATTAGTAGGTCATCTTTTTAGACACTGATAAATTATCGATATCACACTAGTGGTTATTTCAAGATATTTATGATAATGGATTTATTCTAATACACAAGCGCAGATGTGTTACAAACCTATGAATGCATGACCTGTTTATTAATTTATTTACTGCATTTATATAGCATTTTTTTATACAAAGGTATCACAAAGCACAGACAGTACACAGCAGAAAAAAAGAACAAACCAAACACATTTGTATAGCATGTCATACATACAACTGCTACAACTGGTCCATTTAAATAACAGATTTAAATAAATAATATATAATAATAATAATAATAATAATAATAATAATAATAATAATAATAATAATAATAATAATAATAATACAAAATCAGCAATTTTAAAGTTACATTAAAACCCAGCCATTTTATAAAAGTGTGTTTTTAGTATTGACTTGAAAACTGTAAAGGTCCCAGCTTCCCTGACAAATGAAGACAGAGCATTCCATAATTTAGGAACGGTTTTAGAAGATGCAGGGTCAGTAACTCCTTCAAATAACTAGGTGCTAATCCATTCAGGGCCTTGTAAGTTCTATATTGCACAGGGACCCAGTGTAAATAACCCGAAACAGGGGTAATATGTTCACTTTTCCTGGTTTTAGTCAGAATTCTAGCGGTGGTATTCTGAACAAGCTGCAAGCGGGATACCACACGTTTTGGGACACCAGAAAAAAAGTGCATTACAATAATCAATACTAGCTGAAACAAAGGCATAAATTAATCTCTCGGCATCAGATACGGAAATAATTGGTCTAAGTTCTGCTATTTTTCTCAAATGGTAAAAGATACTTTAGTAACTTCCCTAATATGAGTCTCAAATGAGAGATCAGGATCAAAGATGACCCCCAAAGTCTTAAATTCTAGTTTAAGTTTTGATGGGAGACTACAAGGGTTAAGCTAATGTAATCCCACATTTCCTTTTACATGGTTCTTTGAGCCCATTAGCATAACTTGTTTTATCTGAATTCAACATTAGAATATTCTGTGACATCCAATGCTTGATGGATGTAAGGCAAGAACCTAATAACACCCAGGCAGAAGTTCCTAGCTTTAGGGACAAATATAGCTGGGTATCATCAGCACAGCAATGGAAGTTCACTCCATGTCTGTGGATAATGTCACCTAACAGTAGCATATATAATGAAAACAACAAGGGACCTAGAATGGAGCCCTGTGGAACACCACAGACAACTTCCGATAATGATGATTTTACCACCCCAATAGAAACAAACTGAAACCTATCAGAAAGATATGATTTGAACCAGGACAGGACAAGGCAAGAAAGTCCTGCTGTGCTTTGAAGATGATTCAGTAGGACTGAATGGTCTACAGTATCAAAGGCAGCACTTAGATCTAGAAAAATTAAAACTGTTGAAAAGCCTGAGTCAGAGCTCAGCAGCATCATTCACAACTTCACAAGGACTGTCTCACTGCTATGTGCAGCATGAAAACCAGACTGAAACTTCTTGAATATACCATTAAGAGTTAGAAATGTTTGGAATTGCAAATGCAAAAACTCTCTGGAACCTTATCTAAGAATGATAGGTTGAATATTGGCCTATAGTTATTGAAAACTTTAGGGTCCAAATTGTGAATCTTAAGCATAGGCTTTACCATGGCTTCCTTAAGTGCTGCGAGAACTATACTGGAGGAAAGCAAACCATTTATAATTTTTAAAATGTGGGTATTAAAACTTACATTTATTTTACTGGGCCAAACTGGAAAGAATACTTGTGTCTTAAGTGCATGTTTAAATATAAATAAATAAATAAATAATCTTAATTATTCAGTGCTTTTGGATTATTGTCTGTTTACTGGAATAATTTGGTTATGTTATGTATGTCAGTAGGAGGAAGGTAAACAGCAATTTCCAATCTGTCTGAATAGATGACCCACTAATTGAATATAAATTGCTACTCAGGTGTCGTTTTTTTCTGTGCCTTCAAGACGATTTTCTTATGTGGGAAAAGAAGTTTAAGCAAGTAAGCGTTACCAGTAAGGGATTTTTTTTTTTTTTTAAATGCTGTTTTCCATCTCCACAAAGTGGAAAGGGGAGGTAAAGTCTCTTTGGGGCTGATGTAAGGATAGGCATAGTGCAAAATTGCAGCCACAAAATCCAAATTGCCCCCGGCATTGCAGAGAGCAGTAGGCTGAGAGCAGTAGTATGAGATTTGTGGAGCACAAAAATCAAACCAAACTAAAAATATGCCAGAGGAAAGTCAGCAAAGTCTTCTTGATGCACAATAAAAAAAGAAACGTTTTCTGAGGAGGAGCTGAGAGTCCTTATGGCTGAGACCAAAGAGGCCATATGGTCTTCTATAGTGGAGAAAGTCAGTGATGTCAGTGTTACCAGGAGGACAGTCAACCAGGTGATAAAAAGGTAAAATTCAGCTATTAGGTCTAGGATGACCTGCTGATGACTTTACACCTTATTGGGTTTGAATATGCAGGATCTTCTCCATCTTGCCCTTCTCCTCTGAAGATTTTCCTGCCTGTCATCAACAAGAGCCAAGCGTCACCACATCAGGAAGTGTAACCACAGCTGCCATCCTGAGGCCAATCACAGGTTTCTGAAGGTGTATGCTTTTATACAGCTCTTGCATCATGTAAGAGGGGGTGCAAAGTTTCTGGAGGGTCAGCAATTGCCCAAGTGCAGAAAAATCCTTACATCTCATACAATGTTTGCACCAGCTTAATATTCCAGATCCCCACCCAATTCCAGGCTCTTTTTTTCATTTCAGTATCATTTAAAAGGATTAATGAAGGCAAAGTGCTAATTTCATAGCGGGTGTAGAATGCCATTCTTTTATACTGTACTCTGCATTTTTAGTGTCCGCTAGTCCCATTTTACAGCAGCTAAACATGGTTTGAGCATGCAAAATACTGACTTTGGACGCAATATGGGTGTTTTGCAGTCGCAAACCACTTTGCATGTATCCTTACATCAGCCCCTTTGTGGGCTTGGCTTATGCATCACAATAATAGGGACTGAAACATCTGTAGGGCAGATGGGACCTGCTGTAGATCAAGTTAGCACATGGAATCTCAGAGAAAACAATTTTACCTGAATAGGCTTCTGGGCTGACCAGCTGACAGAGACAAATGAGCTTAATTTTAAAAAGTGGCCTTCTATTCTTTTTAAAGGCTTTGTTTCTTTGTTTAAAGTCTATAGTACAAATATTTGTTAGGGTTTTGTTTGTCACCCAAACAAGCAGAGTGAATGGAAAAGTATACCCTTTTTTGTCTACAGCTTACAAATATATCAAAATCCTGCACCATTTTTTTTCTGGATTAAAGCAAAACAAGATAGACATTTGTAGAGAAATATAATTAAGGGCCTGTAAGACACAGAGAGACACAGTTTGACATTGGAACACCACACAGGCATCCAGGTTTTAAATGCAATATGAAACACAGTAGGGAATAAAACAGCCACAAAACAAAAGGTGGCCTAGTTCGGGCCATGCAATGCTCCCACTAAAAGGGAGGTTGTGCACCAGGAACCTTCTCCCTTTAGAAACTCACTAAACTTAGGAGGGATTTAAATTCCCCTAAATGAATCCCTACCATAAACACACTGTTGTCCTCCATTGTGCATTTGGTTCCCACTCCCTCGCTGTCCACACAGTCATGAATGCTCATACTGGTATGCTACGGTACGGTGCGGTACAGACCAGACCGGACCGGACCGGACCGGACCAGACCCCAAGCAAATGAAGAACAAACAAATAACAGAGGGCTGGCTGACCAGACCCTTTTTAAAGGCATGTGGTCAGTTAATTGATATCAATTAGTCAATTAGCACCTGGCTACCTGCTGCACACTAAACTTCAAGCTATTCTAGACTGCTGATGGCTTCATGTAAAACAGCCTACAGCACTTTCATAAATATTACAATGTATTTTATTCATTAAAAAAATGCTCTTTAAATAATGCATGAGTTAAAGCTTTATGAATAGATCCCTAAATCTCAGTATTCATGTACAGAACCACTTGGAATTGTTGTAAACATCATAAAGGAAAAGACAATAGCAAAAATTACTGGCATGTATTGTACATATTTCTGTTTACTGTTAGTTACATACATTGTTTATATTTTAACCCAAACCATTTCATTTTTCTCACATACAGTACGTACTGTACATGTTCAAGGAAAGTATTTAATATGCCTGTTCTTTTCATGCAATGAACATACAACATTTGTACAACAAGTTTTTAAGCATTTAGTTTGATTCAGAAATGCCTGCATTTTCCACTAAACTAATAAACCCACTCTCCCAACAAATCAGACCTAAAAAGCTTTGAAATAACTGATAAAAAGGAGGTATTGAGTGTTGCAACTTTAGGGGAAGTTTACAGCACTATAAAAACCACAAGAGACAAAGGAACTATTGAATTTTTCATGATCACTGCAGCGAGTACAAATTGTTCTGACAGAAGGCAAGGCTTAATGGAAAGCCAGCAGCTTTATATATTAATTATATCAGAACAGGGTGACATGTTCAGTTTAAACCAATTTACCCTTTCTGCCCATTGGGATAATAACCCAACCAATACCTCCTTTAAAGTGCTTCTGCTCTTTGTGTTTCCCCTGTTCTTTAAACTATTGCTGTAAGCATTAGCAGGTCGGTCAACTAAGTATTCAATGGAAAGTAGAGTGTAGTACAGTAAAGCCCTTGAATAATGCACCTTATACTTTCTAATCTTTACAGGTCCCTTCATTACCTCCAAAATATAGCTAAACTTACAAATGTGACTTTTAAGAAGTACCTGTAACCTATTACGTCAATCAATACAAAGTACCATTCACTTAATTTAAAAGTAAACGAAAAACATATTAAATCATATTGGAGACAATATGGGAAATATGAGGCAATCTGCAGATAACAAAGAGCTTCTTCTTTTGGGAATCTACTATGCAGGTGGTTGTGAGACTCAAACCATTTTATATTTTTATACTTTTATATTTTATACATTTTCTATTATTTTGGCCAGCTTATAATATTTGCAGTAAACGACAAAAACAAATACATATTTTCTTCTTCTTCTTCTTCTTCTTCTTCTTCTTCTTCTTCTTCTTCTTCTTCTTCTTCTTCTTCTTCTTCTTGGCGATTAAAACTAAACCCATGTAAAATATGTATGTTTATATTACTGTATATTATTATGACTATTCTGAATATAGAGGTACCACAAGTTAATAGTCCATGTATCTTTTAGCTCTGTATTCTAAAGACTGCAACTTGTGCCTAAAAAAAGAAAACAATATTGAATAAACAAACCTATCCCAGTATCTTAATCTGTGCACTTCAAAAACACATTTGGTACCTCTGAAGACTGTAACTTAAAAGAGGATCATAAATGTTGTGGTAGCTCATAAGGAACAATTTGTCTTACACTGAATTTTAACACTAGTTCACAGAATATTATTTTCAGGGCAGGGGGGCTCTTGAACTATTTCAGTTACATTTGTCTTGAGTGGTGGCCTTAGTTACAATATAATGCATTCGCTTCCTTTCCGATTGTACTGCCCCAAGTGCTTAGAAAGCTGTTTCCCTGTTATGTAACTTGCAGGCAAATAGTTAAACTTCTGTCAATCTGGTTCTCATTCCTCTTGAACTGGTTGCAATTTGTCAAATACAAATGATCAAAGCATATCAACAGGGGCATTTTATTTTACTTACACAAGGTCTTTGGTGTGGTCAACCTTGTGTTTTTGTCAGATACATTTTATTGGGTTGAAGGATTTAATTTTATCTAATCTCCATTTGTGACCCCTGGGCCTTGTTTCTGTTGCGGTTCTGAATCCAATGGGTTGCCATTGCTGGCGAAGCTGTGGTCTGTGATTTTAAACACAACAGCAGGGTTACACTGTACTGTCATCTCTCCACATACTCATACCTGAATGCATTCACCAGAGTACAGTGCTGAGGGCAGATTTCTTAATTGTTTCCTTAACACAGAACCAGGGCTGCTGTGAACTTGTGTGCATTGGGCTGTGAAGTATGTGATTACATTTTCACACACATAAGAACCTGTTCTTTATATTTATGAATTTCAGTATCACAGCAACCCACAGGGGTAGAATTAATTAATCTGTTTAGCCTTTATGCACTCAACCTTACAATTCTCTTCAAGTGTGAAAAGAAACAGCAACAAATCTTTGTCGCACACACAAATCCAATTGAATTCCTGGGTTTCAAAAGACCCTTTATTTATAGCATCCTCAGTAAATGTTTTTCAGCCTTTTAGCTGTGTACATGTGAAAAAAAAGGGTTTTTTTTATTAGAAAATGTGTTAAAAATAGCTTTAGGCACCTCTGCTGATTATTTGGTTCTGCATTCAGTCAATATTACATTTAAATCAGTTTAAAGCGCTGAAGTATTGCTTTCCTGTGAATATTGGTTTACCAGGGGCTTTATCTGATTTTATCCTTGTTTGTACAATATAGGAACATGTTACAATACATTACTGATATTACTCAGTACTCATTAACAGCTTGCCCAGCAGCTTAGCTTCAATAACTTGCTAGTTCATCAGTAACTACACAACTTGCATTCTGATATCACCTAAAATATAATTCTTGAAACCGAGACCCCCATTGTATACTAGGCTCTGTCTGCAGTATTTTGTTTGGTGGCTACATTTTCCCTTTCAATCAACTCAACCAATGCTCTGGTAAGACTGTTAACTGAGGTCCTGCACAACTTTATTTTGAAGACTAGCCTTAGGGTGCCTGTGACGGAGGTGCAACGGGTCGGAGCTGTGGTCGATCCTCCCCATCGCTAGTGGCGTTGCATAAAACGGGACGAAACCGGCGAAAAGACAAAAGTCGAACCATCTGGAAATTCCAGAAAGATCGTTTGCTCCGCCCGAACGCGGAAGTCCGCGACCGCCGCTCCACGTACCTCAGTCGGAGTTACTATGTAAGCCAAATAAATAGACAAATAAAAATAATAGACAAATAAAACCTCTGCTGCGGGGAAAAACTATTCAAGCCTCCTGTGTGTTTTTGCCAGTCCCATCATCATCATCATCATCACCGTTTTGACAGCCCACTAACCTCCTACAGTGCCCTTGTCATTTTACTCCCCGCATGTTACATTCTTACCGCCTGCGATGTGCATGGAGCCTGTCTTCAATATTAACATTGAACTGCAGAGGGCCTGCCTCCAGGTGCAAGATTTATTTTTGTCTTATTAATTGAGTTATCTGCACAGGCAATAAAGTACCTATACTGAAAACCTCACCACACAGTCACATGATGCATAGTGCACCATGCTCTTCTTTGGATCTGTATTTACTGCATATTACCTGCATTTACTGTATTAGTTGCTATTGATAAACTTTGTCAGTAAGCACCATATTTATTAAAAAGCTAAATAAAATTACTTGTATCACAAGCTTTGTATCCATGAAAATGCAATTCAGCCTGAAGATATATTTTGATTTTACAGTTTAGCGTTAGAACACACTCTTTTGTTAAATGTAAACGTCTCCATTTGTTAAATGTCAGCCCACTGCAGTGTGTGTTCACTCCAGTGTATTATGCACAGTCAAGTCAGGAGCTTCAGCTTCCAAATCACGCATGGTGGTTGACTGTTGTTTACAGAGCATGTGCTGCAAAGGTCCAGGTTTGTGTGCTCAGCCCTGCTGCTTGTTAGGTGACAGGTCTGGTAATGTCAATAAGTGACTGTCTTCATTAATAGGACAGCTTTACTCCACACAGCTGTGCAAAACATGACACTGCATTAGGAAATGTGTCAAGAGTGTCGATGACCCCACAGAGAGTGGCAGTAAGAAGAATGAGTTGTTAAATCATACTCTGAGGTACAGTATCTTGGCTATCTATCTCAAAGATAGGATACATTGACTTTTTATCTCATATATTGTACTTTTATAGGCTTGCAACCAAAGTTACCAGACTCAAGCTTTCAAAGGCAGCTCACTGTGCTGTCGTTTGACATGTGTTCCTCTGTGTCTCAGCAGTAGGACATGTAGCTGTCCGGGGCCCTCTGAAAGGTTGAGATTCACAGTTTTGATTAGTATGAGACATGTTGTGATGTACCTGCAAGGGTAACAGAAGAGCCCTTCCCTCCACAACCTCTGTCTTATTTGAAATACAACAAACCTTTTTATTTATTTTTTTAAATCTAGATTGATGTTATAAACACATTCTGACTTAAACATTTCTGCTCTAAAATATTCAAAACAAATTCCAGGCAGATGTCAGTAACAGTCAGCTTAATGTGTGACCTCATCTATTGAAAACTGTTGCTTATTTTGATTTTCTAAAGTTGTATCATTTCATTAACAATTGAGGTAAATACACACACACACACACACACACACACACACACACACACACACACACACACACACACACACATATGTTTCCATTCCTATATTTGTGGTAGTCCAGGAGCTAACATTGCATAAGTACTCTAAAAAATGACTTAATAGTCCCTAAAAGTGCCTTTTTTTGTAAACTACAGGTCTCAGAGAGAAATAAATAACAGGTCTGCTCAGAAATATGGATTGCAAAAGTCCTTAAAGTTGCATTAATGTGCATTTACAAATCCCTAATGTCACTTAAAACATGTGCAATGATTAATTAGCAGAAAGAAAACTCTGCTGTTGCATCACTAGTAAGTACTGATACATATATAAAGCCATGAAATTCAAAAGATATTCCATTCTTAGTGATTATTGCTACTGGACAAAGAGCAGATTCACAAGATGTGCTCGATGCAAAGCAAAAAGGGATAAAAGCGCTGAAAAAAAGTAAAAGAAACAGCCAGTGACACGATTAAGAATACAGAGATAATGCCATTCTTCCATCCAAAATGAAAAAAGTCACAACCGACAAGCAAGTCAAACAGATGCATGCAGATGAAAGTAATGTTATAAAGTCTCTATTTTGCACAAAATATGGATGAGAAGATTAAGCTCAAAGCATTACAACATGAATGGGCTGCATGTCCACCTTCCCTCTTTGAAGAAGATCAAACAGTGATGATTGGATTTGCTACGCGAAAGGGCCAAAAAAGTGATTTTTTGATACCTCTTCACAATGCCATTGGTATTCTGTGGGAGCAAGATTCTTTATAAGAATGCTCATCATCAACAGCGTATATCATTGATGCAATGGCTTTTGCCCAGAGATCTTAAACTCTGAATGCCTTTACTTTTAAAGACTTACAGCAAAAATACTTGTGCAAAATAATCAAAGAGAGACCAGCAAGTTGCAATTGTATTTATATAGTTGGTGACCGCTATGATGTAGACATAACCTCCTCTCCTAAGGGGAAGAAAGAGCTCGCCAGGGTTCAAAATCAAGAGTCTCTATGGCACGTGAATATGTCCCAGGTGATGGTTTGCAAGTACCTGATTGGAAGGTGTTTTGTTCTAATGCCAAACAATAAAGGGAATCTGCTACATTATCTGAGCGAGTCTTACACCCCGTTCACACTTGTGGTTTAGACAGGCCCGGGTGAAATTTAGACCAGCTTTTTGATGCGGCCTAAAGTACCATTGCTGCCTCAGGGCCGGCCTATCTGCCTGTGTGAACCCAAGGCAGTCCCTGGGCCAGCTTTAACGCGTCAGTGCGGTGACGTAGCTCAAACCACTCCCCTACTAGGTCGAGTGTAGTTGATCAAAACAATGTCGGTTTTAAGAGGTAGCAGCTGGGACGATGCAGAAATTAACTCTTAGCGGTCCATTTATTCAGCGCTTGTCAGGCGGATCAGGTCCAATTTATTTTCACACGCGCTGTTTTAAATATATATTTTTTTCCAGAGTAAAACAGGTTTAAAATGTATTGTATAGCAAAAGGAGTCCTGCATCTCCAGCCAAGCCCCACCCTTTATTTGCTGTATTTTTCACATACCTCTTTATAGACGTAGATACTCACCCAATCACTCGTTTTATCACCAAACTCCTCAATAATGCGATCAAAGTCATTATTTTATTACTATAACATCTCAAAAAAGCTCTGCAAATGTCTGTGATATGTCCGAGGTCTTTGAGCGATGGATGCAGAAGCAGCTGTCTCCTTTATGGCCATGTTATCTGGTGAAAACCTGCAAGTTTGTCCGAGAACTCTCAGAAATACTGAGAAGCAGGCCAGAAATAAACCCACCATGGATCTTGGATTTTATGGAACCTATGGTGATCTCCAGCCCGTTAAATAACAATGGGGAATGCACTGAATATACCTAGACTTTTGACGATGATGATGCTGGGTCAGTCATGAATGGTAAGTATTTCTTCATTGTACAGCTTTCATTAAAATGATAAAACTTTCACTCTCTCACGCTCTGTGTGTGTGTGTGTGTGTGTGTGTGTATCTATATATACATTTCAGATTGTAGCTAAGATTGTAAATCTCAATATTGATAAATAATGCATACGTCATTGCATATTCAGTCAGCATTAATATAATAATCTGTATTGTGACTAATGTAATGCACACGTCCTTGTTTGCTGCATTTACGCATGATACAACAAGATTGCTTCTGTCGACAGTAAACTCCTGCACTGTCAACACACATCTTTATCGTATCTTATGCAATAAGTACAGTGCCAACAGTGTTGCAAAAAATAAGATCGCCATATGTATGTCTTCAAATTTCCCAGCTCAATCTCTTAAGTTTACATTCCAGACAAGCACTTTGCCACAGTTTAGGCTTCCTTTTCAGTCACGTATGTGAACACACTTAGGCCTCCAAAAACCACAACTGTAAACAGAAATTTTGAGGCGGCCCAAGGCCGACTCAGTAAGTGTGAACTTCTAGACTTCTGATCGCATCAGTCTTCCCTTTGAGCTCCACCTTGGCCTTGGTGGCATGAACAAAGACCCAGGTAAAACAAGCCACTTGACAAAATAGTCACGTGGATTATTGCTCACATTAATCATCCTGCTTCAAAAATGGGCTGTGAGAGAGCAGTGCAGGCAATTGACACTCACAATTATTTTTCATCAAGAATGCCTGGCCTACAGGAATTATGGGTTCAGAAGAAAGAAAGGTATGTTCCAACCCATTTGATTTCCAAGCAACTAAGTTCTAAATTTAAGATTTTGGAATCTCCTCTAACAGGCCTACTGCTTAGTGCTTATCTCTTCACCAAATATATGTGAGCAAAAGTGCTCCCAACACTTCCAGACCAACTGGACTGGTAAAAGAGTAAGCAGTGGTATCCTTACCCCACTACTAATGACAAAGTCACCTAAGTCACTGTCACTGGAACAACATTCATTTTGTGGGTGTAAGAAAGGACGATGTCTTCGTAATTTGCAGATGTGCAAAAAACAATGTTCCATGTGCACTGCAGAACCTGGAAAATGTGCCAGAATAACAGACCTGAAGGAAGATCAAGAGTTCATGGTAGCTGATCTGTAGAGCAGTTAAACAGTTTGAAGGACATTTCCTTTTCTTTTACTTTTTACTTTAAGTTTTAAAAATTACATAAACAAGTTATTTCCTTACATTCAGTGAAACTTAAGAATTAATATATTTAGATTATTGTTAACAAAAAACAAAAACTAAGAAAAAAACAAACAAAAAAAAAACAACAACAAAAAAAATAAATAAAACTAAACCCCTGTCTAAATCAGAAATACTGGGCCTCAACGTGGCACCATGGTGAATGGTGGTAACCAACTGCATAGTGTTACACATTTTTTTACACAATTACAGATAGATGGTCTTTCTAGGAACAACAATGACCGTTAAACCAATTTAAGTAATTTCTGTGAATTTTAAACAGTAAAGAGCATATGCTTTTGAGTTTTACCTTAATATTGGGCAGAATTAATATAAGCTATTTTTAGGCTAAACTTTGCTGCTTGATATAATACACTTTGCAAGAGCAGTTCTCATCATTTTTTTTTTTTATAAAAATTTGTAAAAATAATTTTATATTTTGTGAAACAAAGCTTGAAATTTGTGGTACTTTTCAGATCCGATTCATCCCAGATTTGCCCTGCATGGCCCCCAGACTATGGGCACTTCTCATTGACTCTCGCTATGTTTTTATTTACTATTTCTAACTCCAGTCAGACAAAACTCCACACAGGGTGAAATTTGACAACAAACTAAATATTTTGGTACTTTTTTTTTTCTTAAGGCATATTTAGTTCTTAAAAATGTATTTTACAAAGTGTGAATGTCCCCACAACGTCGTTTTTTCAGGAGTTACTGTCTTTGTGGGGACATTTTCTCAAATTTTGTCCGCACATTGATAGTAATACCTGCCCACATGCACACACACATGCACACACATACACAAGCTATGATTCTGACTGACAGGCTGACAGGCGCAATATTAAAAGAAATCTGTTGTGCATAGACATGTACAGGGCTGGGACAATTATTCTTTTGAAAGGTGACAGAAAGATATATATAGTGCATTACACTGCCTAAAGTATGGTTCTATACAATAAAAGGTAGAATTTAATATGATTTAACATGGGGAATGTGCATACTGCATTCATATTTCACAGATCTATTTTAGGTTGGTGAAGTGCAAGCAGACATTAACTGTTATCTCCCTTTAAATGATTTACAATGTTCTATCTGCAGAATCATATTTTTCTTTTATGTAGCATTGAACTTTTCTATAACACTGGTGTTATCAATTTTTTATGCAGTTGGCCATTCATTAAAATCCATTTCAGCAATCTGTCTGTTCAGCACTGGCAAGCCTGTGAGTAAAAAGGGCTGAATAGAAAAGATAATGCTTGCATGCATGCTATCCCAGTAGTCAATTTTTATGCTATATTTTTTTGCTAGCACACAATTTTAATTGAAGAATCTCTGTCAAAAGCAATTAAGATTCAAACACTGGAAACAAGCAATGAAGGCATAGGGTAAGCATGGCTTGGATGCATCACACTGTAGGTCTCAAACAAATGGTTCTGATGATCTCTATAAAACAAGCCCAATATTATGACCCTTCCCCCCAGTGCTTGCAGTCTTGAGGCATTCTACAGATACATGCTGCAGGTATTCACATTGCCACTCATTTGCGTAGAAGAGAACCAGTGCAAACATTACAGACCAATTCATTAGTGCTGAAATATATCACACACATTAGCAAGAGCAACTAGCAAATTACTCCCCAAATATGTACACTGGACCCATATGTTAGGTTTTTATCAATATAGGAGATTAATGAAGCTGTTCAAGTCATACATTCACATAACATCTAATATGATTCAATTAGTTTGCTGTAACATTTTTGTTATAGTTTAATAAAAGACTGCAATTTATAGCTGCTGGCAAACAAATTGTTGTTACTGGCACTGAATATAGTACAGTACATTTAGTTCCCAAGTTTCCTTAGTGGATAAACACAGGAACAGACTTGAGCAAAATGAAAGGGATTAGGCTTGTGACCAGGGAGTCAACCCAACGGAATTAGATAGTAACATAAACGACAGCCAGAGATAAAATTAAGTTTTGGTTATTTATTGAAATTTTTTTATTTTTTTTTTGTAAATTGGCTAACACCAGATAATAAATTCATTGTCTTCTGCATTTCTATGAAACACGTATAGTACTAAAATGGACTGAATTAGTCCATAAGTGTATGCTCAATGTAAACAGTTATTCTAACCATTATATTTATTGCTAAAAACAAGTCTGAAGTCCAGTAACCCAATGAAATGTTCAAAAATTTGATGGGGAGTGCTTGCAGCAAAAACAATGACAATTTTCATATTATTTATATCAGGAGCAATACATTTGAGACCACATAACAAACATCTTTTTGTAAGGCAGGAACTAATTTATGTGAACCAAAATGCATTTAAAATTAGAAATACAATACATATTGAGACGGGCAACTCCAGGTGATTAAGACAACTGGTAAATTACCATTGAGATTCTCAGGGGCTCTTTTTAAACTAAATAAAACCTGAATTACAGTATGAATTATGCATTAATACAGTCACAAGCTTGATCAACAAAACACCCTCTAACAGCTCTGTTATATATGTGGGTACATAATACATTTGGGTGCTACTGTAAATGTACGGTAGGCCGGAAACAAACTGCTACCACAGATAATGTGAGGAGATAACGGTGCATCATTGAATCTGACCAGACACTATGAGAATCCTCCATTACTGATGTGATGCATTTCGCAGCTGCTTGGAGATACGAGAGAAGTCACAAACACCATCTTGATTTAGCAGGAAGGCTTGGCAGTTGCTGTGAGATTTCTCACCTTAATTCTTTAATGACTTGAGAATTCTCCAGCAGCAGCTGTGCATCTGCTACAAAGAAGACTCCAAACATCATAAATTCAGAGGCGAGTTTTTCTCAGCAGAGCCCAGGAGACATTGGTGGACAGGATAATTGATGATGGGAGCGTCTTTTGCGTTGTTTGCGGAATGTGAGGCTCTCAAGTGGAAGATTTGTTTTCTGCAAGAGGAACGTAGGATGGGGTTTAGAAACATGGTTCTTTAGCCTTCACCTTTGTTGACATTTTATATAAGATCTTAATTTAAAACAAGTTTGTTTGATTGTTGCCAGTAAACAGGGAAATAACAGGTGCTGTATTTTTGATTGAATCCACCCCTTAGTGGGAATGTTAGTGGGGCTGTTGAAGATGCTCTTCATTGGATAAGATGATAGACTGCTTTGTGGGCAATAAATAAATTGTGGCAGAATCCTCAATTTCTCTTCATTTCACTTCAGGGTGTTTATTTTTTTAATTAGCTCCTCATTAGACAGTTTTTCAATTTTACCTATACTCTTCTGGGATAAATTACGGCTGGATTTTTTTTTAATTTTTTTTAGACATTTACAGCTATTGAGAATCACAATTAACAAACTGTCAGGGATATCCCGTTATAGCCCTAAAAATAAATGATTGGTAACAATCCAGGTAGATTCCCTGATGCTGTAAAAAAAAAAAAGAAAAAAAGGAATCCAGCCTTGCTTTATCCTGGTAAGCACTGTAAAGCCCAGAGAAAGGTATGGTAAAGCATATTAGCAAATATGGCAAACCAGGGTAAACTATGGTAAATGCACAGTAAAGCCACAAAAATACCATGGTGAACTTTTATAAGGGTTGGGGTAGTGCGTTTCTTATGTTGCATCACACTGGATATATCCAACAAACAGAGTTTCACCTGGTGGGAGCTTACAGGCACAGAGAGTGAGAGTTATGATTATAAACTGCTAGTAGAAAGATCGATGTACTGAGGGACCCACACCCATTCCAGTGAGCTACGTGCAGCAGAAGCAGTTGTACAAATCAAACAGTTTGACCTTTTTCAAGTGTTTACACAAGAGGAGAGCATGGTTTTCTGTTTGGCTGTGACATTGTGTTAGTGTGTCTTCCATGGTGTTTTTGAGAAGAAAATATTTCTCAAAGGTCATCCTTATTACAAAATAAATAAATGGCTATTTTTTCAATCTGTGGTATCTCACACAACTGTATTTCTAGGCTTTGTTTTTTATTTATTTTTTTTTTTCACCACCCCTGGATGCCTACAATGCATAATATATTTTCCATAGATGATTTCAGTTTTAAAGTTTTAACTTATGGGGGTTTCTAGTAGTTTTTCTTCTTAACTTTCTACAGTATGAATGGGAATCTTTAATTCATTCACCTTCCCTCCCCAAACAAGGTAATCAGTAATAAATTTAAAAAAATATATATGTCTTTAAAAACTTAACAAATGTAGTTCAAACATGTTTTTATAATAATAATAATAATAATAATAATAATAATAATAATAATAATAATAATAAATGTGCAAACACAGTTAACATTTACTGTATATGATTTTAACTTATTTTCCTTATAAATAATGATTTATTCAATGACAAATACCGGAGGTGTTTTCACAAAAATGTGTGTGTATCCATATTGTAAAACAGTTTTCATAATTCAATTCACTAAGTATATATGCTACCATATATATATAATCTTCATATATATATATATATATATATATATATATATATATATATATATATATATATATTATATATAGTATATATTATATATATCTATATATGTTTTTAATTCAAAGTTAGCCATCGGTCTCAAATTGATTGTGCAAGGCCTTGTAGTGTTTTAGTCCATGAATTGAGCACACAGCACTGTAGTTAAAGACCAGGATTCTGCCATCAGAACACTTCAAAGGCTCAAAGCTTATTTGCTCATCTGCATCCCTGGTAATTTGTTTCAAATTGTTTATGAGAGAGTGGGTGACTTATGGAATTATCAGGCTTTGATCCTCTTCAGACTGTCGCTTTGGTTGGTTTTTTCACTTGAGAACATTTTTGAAAATCCTTGAACTGTGCATTGCTATGGGGTTTGCTTACAGGAGTTTTTAGTAATCACTGTAGCAGAGCACAGGTGTCATCTGGGTTCTGAGAATCCTGCTAATTCATTCTTGGTAAGTACTGCTATTATTAAGTGAAAGACAAATAAAAGTGTTTTTTTTTTGTTGTTTTAAGGATGTCTTTGAAGACTATCTAAACCAAATCTTCATATTTAGATTTTTTTTTTTTTAAATAAATACTAAAATTATGCTTTTTGTTTGAAGGGAAACAATCATATCTTAAAAACACATGCTTTGCCTGTGAGAAGAAAAAAAAGTCTGTAGTAAATGCTGAAGACAATTTCAAGGTTATTTGCCATTAGGCCAGGAAGCCTTCCCTTTGAGTGTTCACCTTCCTTTTTCTTTCTTCCGTAAAGACATTAGCAACCCTGAACTGCAGCAATGTGCTAAGGGCAGTACTTCCTGTGGAACATTGTGGAACAGTTAAATACTGATGACTCTAATTAACATTTGAGAACCAGGGCAAACAGTTTGAAGCAGGATATGTGCAAGTTCAATCAGTGATGTTGTCATGTGGATGTCTTAATGTCATTTGCAGGAATCTATTGTATTTTGTTGTTGGCATAAACCTTTCTAAACATTTAGAATAGTAAAATCATTACAGTGTAATAAATAATAGTGAAACATGGTAAAGTATAGAAGTATATGTAAGTCTTGTAGCACCAAGAAAGGTATGGTAAATCCTATGAAAAAGCATTGCAAACTATGGTAAACTATGACAAATGCATAGTTTAACCATGACAAAAGTATGGTCAAAATGCAAAATTACCATGAAAAATTTACTGTGGTACACTTTTATTAGGGGTAGAAAACCAATTGAACAGACAAAGGATTAATTAACAAAACAAAAATAACAATGACTTATAGGGTACCTGGCAATAGCTACAATATCTAGTATTGTAGCTACTATTATAACAACCTTGACTTGCATAAAGAAGGAAAAACATTGAGTGAAATAGCTCACATCATTCGATTTTCAAGGTGTTGTATCCGAAGCATAATCAACAAGTCCAGAGAAACATCATCTGTAATTGACAAACCCAGGACTGGAAGACCCAAAGAGCTGTCTAACAAGGATGAGCAATACTTGAAGATAATATCCTTAAGGAATAGAAAGAAGACAAGTGTTGAATTGACAAAAGAACTGTCAGAAAGCACAAGTGCTGTTGTCCATCAAATCAACAGTACAAAGACACTTTTCAAATCAGGACTTCAAGGATGTGTTGCAATAAGAATACCTCTAATAAAAAAGGGAACAAGACAAAAAGGCTAAACTATGCACAAGAACACAGAAATTGGACTATGGAACAATGGTCAAAGGTGCTTTGAACTGTTGATATATGTATGTATGTGTGTGTATGTATATATATATCTATATATATATATATATATATATATATATATATATATATATATATATATATATATACACACACACACACACACACACACACACACACACACACACACACACACACATATATATATATATATATATATATATATATATATATATATATATATATATATATATACATAGATGAAGCCATCCTGCATAATATCACAGTGTGAAGTCAAAAAGTGATAATTCCGCTAGAGGAAAATATACTTGAACTTTGACCCATTCAACTCCTAAAGACTAACACTTTCAATTAAAACACAAAATGTCTCGTTTTCAATCACTCGTCAACACCAGCAGTAGAGAAACGTTCATTAATGAGCCACAAAATGAGAATACGTTAATCAAAAAACTAAATTTGATGGTACATTCCTATCTCAGAGAAACTGGAGAGGAACAGGAAATTAAAGACATTCCCACAACACCCACAATTCCTGTTTTTTAGGCACTTTTAACAAAACTGTATGTGAAGATTTACAATCATCCTTCACCAACGGGAGCACCAACCAAGCGCAAATCTTTGACTGGCAGTGACTAAAAAAAAAAAAAAGCATACCCCATTGAAACACATTTTCTTTAAAGTATGTTACTTCTTGCAGTTCATTAGCAACTCAATTTAATTCACCCTTCCTGAATTATCAAAAAGAAAATTATGTTTAAGGTTCTTTAATATTGACCTAATGTACGTTATTATTATTCATTAACCCTCCTATTATGTTCAATATTTAGGTACATCCGTATGTTTTAGGTCATATTGACTTGATGCAATTTCAAACTAATTTAAACAGCATTAAATTGATTAACTTTTTTTATTTGCAAAGGTTTTACTCTTCTATGCTGTTTTAGTCCAGGAGCTGTGATAAGACTTATCTGAATGCCAACCTGGGAGCTTCTCATTTTGGAGTGTCTTTACCAGTGAGATGCTGTTGCAATACTGACAGAATTAGGCTCTGCTGAGTAGATTATATTGTTTGTTTTTTTGTTTATAAATATCTCCAGACAGGTGCAGCCATTTTCAGAGAGATAATAATAATAAAATAACAACTTGAAGTTTGTTTTATTCCTGCACACAAATCTACTTAGATAAATGCCATGGGTCACAGTGACCCGAAACATCTTATTTGTATGCATGGCCTGTTCTAAAAAAAAATAAACATCTCAAAAATCTGTTTTCTGTGTATAAGTTCATGACCCCAGCTTAGGAAAAGTCATAAAACATTATACAGAAAATTAAAAGAAAAATAGCATTTAAGCTAATTGGAAACTAGAGTCAAAACCTAATAGGAGGGTTAAATTCACTTGCAATTGAAACCTTAACACCAGTTTATTGTCTTTTTGTTACAGATAGTAATATCCATGTATTATAATAAATAATAGATGGGATTCAGTGGGTTAAAGGAAAATAATTCCATCTCGGGTTTCTTTGACAGTTTATAAACTACTCAATATCTACAGTATATATGTATATATATATAGATATATATGATATATATATATTATATAATATATATATAGATATACTGTATTTTTTTCTGTAATACACTTGTGTTTATTTTTGTCGGCTGTGGTCTGTGTTGTTCTGCCACAATCCTCTTGTAAATGTAAATGGTTTCCTGGTAAAATACATTTACAAAAAATTACGAAAATAAAGTGTTCTACCATTCTTCTGTATGTATATTTGTGGAGTATAGAAAATGTGGATTGACCTTTTGCAGCAAATACAACTCTTCAAAATGTACGATAATTACAGTGCAGCAGTATGAGCCAATATCTCATTGCTTGTTCCACATGTGTGTGTAAATTGAAAATTATGACTTAATTTTGAGGTGTAAGGACAATTGCATTGAAATATTAGAAATATTAGAAAGTGTAAATTTGTTAACGTTACATTACTAAGCAGAAATCAATATTTTGGAGATGATTATTGTGCAAAGCTCCATATTGCCGCTTGACTTGAATTTCTTTATATTTTTTTATTTTCCTTTTACAATGGCCCAACTTATACTTGCAAAGGGCCTACATACAATTTGTAGCGCGTACGGGGCCCCCTTAGGTGTGGGACCCTAGGCCACCGCCTTGCCTACCTTGCCCTAAGGCCAGCCCTGATAGTTATTACCTGACAGGTGGCTCCTTAGTTGACAAGGCATTTCATTTCATCAAGGAAAAGAAGGTTTGTTTTGTTTTTTTGTTTTTTTTTACTGGCAGGTTCGTTTATTTAAAGATTTGTCAGTGTTAGTTTAGGATTGTGTGTTATCTCTCTCACTTTTATCTGCCTGGTGTTAGACCAGTCAACCATACCTGCTGATAATGAAACTACGTGCTAGCACTTTAACAGCGTTCTGTAAACAGAATTGTTTTCTACTTTCCCAAGTGCATAACATGAGAGTGCAAAGTACATACCTTTACTGAGTGAAATGCATTAAGTCTGGACTAGACACTTAAGATTTCTTAGCAAACACAGTTTTTATAGGCTTTTTGGTCTTCTGAATCAACCCCCATCAATACATCATACATACATACACACAAAGAGCCAGACTGGTTCCATTGTTTATATTAAATCCATGTTTGGATTAAAAAATGTCTGCCGGTGTTTATATAATCATCCATAGCTGGCTGTTATCCATTATTTGCAGCTTTATCTTTATCCTTAAAAGATCAACACAGTGGTGTATCATACAAATTGCCTCCGCTCATTGCAAATCAGCCATGAACTGGGAAAGTATAATCTAGCACTAATGGAAGAATTCAGGGCCGTTCCAAATGGGTCAGGACGATTGCCAGTGTGTGATTTAGGGATGCTTTGCAACAGCCGAAGATTTTTCTCTGTGGTTCCAGAGTGAAAAAAATCAGACAATATATGACAGGATAAACCGCAGCAGTAAAATTATACTAGCTATGGGTATGCATGGTGTTGGATGGGATGAATATAGGACATGTTCTGTGAATGGCAGTAAACATGATGAATGTTAACATTAGCTTGGTAAGATGTGGTTTCCCAAACTCTGTGGTTTGGTGCACAGTATTTCCAGGCCTTTGTCAGCTGTTTAGTGCATAATATAAAGTAGACCAGCTCATTTCAATGTCACTTTTATTTTAGCTCTGTCAGCCGCACGCATGGCCCGTTCAGGACTGCAAAACTGAAGCCCAACAGAGTGAACTGTTTTTATTATGGGATAAATCATTTATCATTATCTGTCTACTGTTTGTTTATGTTGCTTTTCATGATTTGAAAGATTTCAAAGTCATATACAAAGCAAGAAAGTTCCACTACATGACACAGCAAGATGTAATGACTGCAATTGGCATTGCAAAACTCTCAGCTATTGTGCATTCCGCTGTAGTGTTACATACAGTCATGATGTGTGTGTGTGTGTGTGTGTGTGTGTGTGTGTGTGTGTGTGTGTGTGTGTGTGTGTGCGAGTATGTTATTTGTATAGTTTTGAGGTCTTGTGACATGGACCACTGTGGATTGCTTCCTGTTCAATATACAAGAATAGCTGCCTTCTTAATCTTTCATTCAACAGCTGCAACCGACAACAGGAAGACCAAACATTATGTGTCTTCACTGCCAAGCATTAAATACATGAGATCCAATATTCCTTGATATCCTTCTGCAATCTGGTGTACATGTGTTCTGACTAGTCAGGCACTAACAATCAAGAACATTTCAAGCCCAAGTACATAAAACAATTATATTTTGCTGATGTTTTCTTTTTTTCTTAATAAAGTGGATTGTTGCTTACATATTTCAATGTGAAAAAAGGCTGTGTTTACAACTAAAATAGAGATAGCATGTTACGATAGCAAAAATCAAAAATCACTTTCAACAAACTTCAAAATGCTGCTGCAGTGGAAGGCATTGTGTACATTAAATGAATCGCACTATTTATTAAACGTGCATTGTTTTAAAAGTGTGTTTAAAATTACTTTGTAAGATTTTTAATGATGTTACAGAAACTTTCCAATTTTACTTACATAATCAGGGCCATCTGGGGTTTCAACAGATGTAATTGAATCATTCTCCTACCTTTTCTCCCTCTGTCTTTCTCTGTATCTCTCTGAAAATATTTAATTTTAAATACTACTATAAGATTGGAAATACAAAAAAGATACTTAAAATCAATGACAAACATTTCAGAGGCATTGGAACAATGCTTTTAGTTGTTTATTGCAACAGAGATTAAGTTGGCAACAGCCAGGTGAGTTTACATGGTTTAAATAACACAGGGGACAGTGATAGAAGGAGGGTGTAGCACTCATAATCCCTCCCTTGAATCTCAGCCTAGGCTTCTAACAGGTTCAGAGAAAATCTTTAGTGCTATAGTATAATTCACTGAGGACCTCTGAAAGGTCTGTTTGTTTCTTCAGGTTTATATTATTGCTTAGTAGAGTGTGTGATTTATCCCAGTCATTTGTACTTAATGCTCTTGCAGCCTGCAATATGGTGCATCAGAGTTTATAACCTTAGCAAATGTTCATTATAAAATATTGACATTGCATAAGTTTAAACTCTGAATGTTGTAAATCAGCCGCAGAGCAATCCCCATTGCCTGCATCCACTTCTCCAGTCAAGTGGGCTTCTGACATCCAGATCGTTTACATTCTGCTAAGAAGAAGCTAGAAAATGCCTCTCCTGTGGCTTGTAATGACAAATCCAAGAAGGAAGAGCTTGACTAATCCAGTTTGGCCTCATTTTTCTTGGCACAGCTTTCCAATTTCCGATGAGATGATTTACCTCAGACTTTTGCTCTGTAAAAATTTTCAAACCAATCAGATTGGCTTAACAGATAACAAAGATGCCTTTGGGTTATGAGCTCAAGATTTCATTGTGTAAGTGACATTTTTCTGAGCCGAGATGAGAATCCACCACCATAGCTGTAGGGATCACCAGCAGTGGTGGCTCAAGGAAGCACAAGATGTGCTGCTACTGAGATACACACAGACAAAGAACACAGATTGCTGAAGGCATTTGCTCAGTCTGTGTTAACTATCAAACAGAATAATAATCTATACGATAACTTGAAGTCAATGTGTTAGGGTTGTTCAGCTTCAAAGACTGAAGTTTTCCTCAGCAAGCAGTACATTTTCATGTTGAGGAAAATCATTTATTGGTTCAATAAACTGTTTGTCATTGTGTCTGTTCTGACAGCTTCCCAATGTCTACTCCTCACAGGGACCCAGGCTCATTTAATCATTTATCTTGATAAAATATTATGCCTATTTTTCTATAAGCTTTGTGACAGCAGAGGTAATGCTGTACATTTTGAAACTCCCATCATACAGCTTTCTTTACATGAAGCATGTCCAAATTAACCACTTTGCTGCTACTGAATGTATAAGTAGTTCTGAAGTTAAAAATACAAGTTCTATTCTCCTTTAAAATGCAATTAAATACCTTTGAGGCACCTAAGAATTTTAATTAACTTGTAAAGTGACTGTTAATTATGCAAGGAATTCAGCTGCATCACTACATGAATATAAGTCATTCTCAGTGTGGGGCAGGGCTTTCCAATGCTAAACCAGTCAGAAATGAGATGGAATAAAATAATATCCTTAATTTTTTTTTTGATCTATGCATTAAACCTGTTTGTAACTTTAGTTCAGAAAAAAGTACTTTCCTCTGTGTAGTACAGTTTATTATGATTAGTTTTTCTTCTGTGATAACATTTGTTTAATGCATGTGCACTGAATTGCAATGGTGTGCTTCACTGCCTTCAAATGACAGTTATCATTATCCTTAATTCTGTGATCGTTATTTTTTTTTTTCAATCATGAAGCAAATTGGATGAATTCCTTTTATGGTACGTTTTCAGCAAGTGCAGCAATTAAGTGGATGAGTATCGCAAAAAAAGGCTTTCAATGAGCTCTGTATTTACCATATTGTTTTAATGTTCTATAAATACTGTCTAGCAGTAATTAACCTAAAGCTGTGGACAGGATGACCATCCTCAGTTCTGAACATGCATGGATGTGACCATATAGTTTTCACGTACAGATTTGTGGAACATTTCCACAGGAAATCAATTCTGTCTGTGTGTAGCCATGTTTAAAAGGACACCCCTTGGTCAGGGCTCAGCAACAATCATTCACACTCGTTCTACAGGATCTCGGGCTAATTTCCAGCACTGTCAAGAGTAATTGCTCCACTGCCATCATTTCAGTGAACCCTGGTAAGCCCTGCAATACTACGGCAAAGAGAAATAATGGATTTGTTGCTGTTAATGTTTGCATAAACATAGGAAGACGTTTCATATACTGTATTGCATTTTTATACTCTGGTTGAGACCGATCCTGTTCAGAATGTGGTTTATGGGAAAACACAGGCTCCCTTCTGTGCTGTAAAGTGGATACATTTACATATTATGTTTTATTAATCAATCGATCAATCAATCAATCAACCAATCAATCTTTATTTTATATAGCACCTTTCATAGTGGAACACCGTCACAAAGCACTTTACAAGATGCAACAAAGTCCATAATTCTTCAAATAGAGAAATTCATAATACATGGTATACAGTGAAAAATACATAATTCATAATAGTAGCATAATACATAGTGCACTGAATACAGAGGAAAGTGCAGAATACATAATAGTAGCAAAATACATGAAATAGTGCACTAAATATAGTGGAAAGTGCATAATACATGAAATAGTACACTAAATACAGTGGAAAGTGCATAATACATGAAATAGTACACTAAATACAGTGGAAAGTGCATAATACATGAAATAGTACACTAAATACAGTGGAAAGTGCATAATACATGAAATAGTACACTAAATACAGTGGAAAGTGCATAATACATGAAATAGTACACTAAATACAGTGGAAAGTGCATAATACATGAAATAGTACAATACAGTTATGTTGTTTTAAACTCTTTAGATACTACTATTCACAATCATTTCCAAATATGTATGAAAAGCAAATTGTCCATGTTTTCTGATGTTATGAACGATTGCCTAGGCCTACAAGCAATTTGAAATGTAGCCATTGTGTCAGTTTAATAATCATTTTCATAACACTTTTTCATTTTTTATTGCCCTTTAGTTTTCTTTCTTTTTTTTTTTTTTACCAGTTTGCCCAGTTTAAATATTACTGAAGATCAAAAGCCAGATCTGCAACATAGCATGACCAGGATTTAAACCAGCGAGCTCCTGGTTGTGACCCTGCACTCGTGTGGCAGTGCCTGTGCTGGATGAGCTGCAGGAGATCGCTTAAACAATATGTCATGTGAGCCTGTATTTGAAGGCTACCCATCATAGATTCAGTTCATTTCCTATAACATTTAAAAGCAAAAATTAACACACAGCAATGTAATGAAAATAAACACTTTGAGCATAACATTGTGCTTTTTCTTTAATAAGTTTTCGGTATCAGAAAATAAAGCTTTACAATATATTATATGTTATACTTTTTACATGAATCAGTGGAAATTGCAGGATATTCCCAAGTTAATAATTACTCTGTAACTGAGCTCCAATCCTCTGATTGGTTTTTTTTTCTGTCTAAATTCTACAGCTTCAGAGGCAGCTACTCGGCTAAAAAAAAAAACTAAAAACCTTATAAAAGTATGAAAAATAAACAACTTGTTTTATGGGTTTAATAACTATGTAACTGTAGATGTGACAGCTTTTTCAACCAGTTAAGACACAGCATGGTAGTCAAAGGTCAGATGCAGTTCATCTACCTACAGGAGCCAAGAACAATTTAGCTGCGTGTTCCAGGAACTTGTAGACCAGCATCGGTTGAGCTATGTTAAAGTGAAGGTTAATGCAAAGTAACTTGGGAACTACTGGAAAGTCTTTATGGCTACATTGTACTACAGTGTTCTCACTGGGTTTGTGTAAGGACTGTATGAGAGAGTAGGCATAATGTCATAAGCCACATTATACAATGGCAACGATCATTCTCCTACTTATTACAATTGTCTGTGTGGCGTCATAGATGAGGTGATTTATCAGGAAATTGCCATGTTTCTTTTTAAACCTATTTTAGTTAGTTGTTTTTCATTTCAAGTAGCCATTGTATAATCGTAATATGTGTGTCATTGTGAGATATGGTAATTTTTCAATGAAAACTATATAATTAAAGAAAAATAAGCATGTTCAAAAAACAGTACTGGTCAAAGCTGCTTATACTTGTAAGTATAAACAGTATTACAAAAAAAAAAAAAAAAAAAAAAAAAAAACCCTTGACGATAACTTAACTGTTGTATTTTAGCTATTATTTTTGTGCTCCCCAATAATCCACACCCTCTGCATGTCTGTTTTCAACAGTGTAAACTTTACCACAAAAGAATGCACTACTAGCACTCACAAGCATACACAGTAAAGTGCAATTCATTAATCAGTAATGTGTTATGTTCAGGAGACGATGCGCATAATGCAGGGATGATTGGGGGTTCTAAAACAGATCAACTGTCAAAGATGATCTTATTCTTAATAAGTTATCTATATCAGCAATTGATCTTCATAAGATTAGAGGGTTTTAATAATATGCAGATTTAAAATTCTAAAAAAATTCTGCTAAAATCTCCTTATTATACAAAAAAGAGACATGTTATACAATGTTTTGCCAGGGGAACAGAAAACTGAGAGAGTTCTTGAAGAAAAATATTGAGAGTAAATGCGAAAAAAAAGTGCCGCTGAGTAATATATATTCCCATTAGTTCTGACAGGTCTACTCCCAGATTGCATGTACTTCATTATGAGCCTGGGTCTGGAATATATCAAGTGTGGGAGACGGAACTAAGCTCCTATGAAGATGTCTTGTCTCAGAAGTTTTATAAACAGGAGGCTGATAAATATAAAATGCACAAAAAAAGAATACATACAACTACTTACCCTTTCCAATGAATTAATTTGTGTATGTAGTAATATGACAGCCAAGGGGAAAGCCATTGATTGCAGTAGATTTGACAGCTTTAAAAACTCACTAGGTTTTCAACCAGAAGGCACAGCAGGACAGTCAGAAATGTAGTTTGCATTTCCATTTGAGATTTTCAGCCTGCTGGGCCTGAAGTAAAAAAAAAAAAAAAAAAACATTGTTAAGAATATATTTCATAAGCATTCCAAAATTATTTTCCTTAACTATTTCGCATGTTTTCTTAAGTTCAGTGGATATACCGTTGATTTACATTAACGTATTTGTTAATATTTTAACTAAATATTAGCAAGTTTTATTATATATTTGAAAGCTAGCTCTGAAAGAATATATGCAGCAATATGGGGATCAACTATAATGCCAAGACCAGACAGTAATCAGTTTGCAACTAAGGTTAGCAATCAGTGTCATGTTTTACTTATACATCTCAGATATGTACTGTGGGTTTCAAATATTTTCCTGGGACCCCATAACCCCACTCTAAAATAACCAAGATGAAACCGTTAACCGACTTTGGAAACCACAGAATGTTAATGCATTTGATATAGCATGTGGAGTATCTGGAACGGCACGCAGGTAATTCATGAGATTCAAATTAGGACAGTTTATGATGTTCTTTAGATCAGAGCTAAAGGAAACTCCCATAAAATTTTTGACTTTTTTGTTTACATAAGCAATCTGCACTAAACATAAGGGTGGCTCGAAACCTTAGCACTTCCATCTCTTGTGTACAAAAGAATGCAAAAATGCCAGGTTGAACTGTAGTTTGTGCAGAAGGGTCTAGGAGCAGTCCTGGGGTGAAAATATCTTGTTTTTCTCATTTACTTTTTCAAAACTCTAAAAAGGAATAACTGCAACTTCTCAGATCAGCAAAATAATTTGGCTTATACCCCACATGTAATAAGCTGAAACATAGCAGCCTATAATAATAATAATAATAATAATAATAATAATAATAATAATAATAATAATAATAATAAATCGCATGAAAACTACCAAATGACAAAATGAAATTTTCTACTAGGTACATGCCATTACAATTTGTTTTAACAATTTTTTATTATAACTGACCATAAAAAAAGTGTTTATTTATTCATTTATTTTTTTTTAAATAAAAACTTGCCGATTGAATTATACGTTAAAACACATATGAAATTGTTGAAGTGTTTTCTTGCACATTCTACTACAATTCAGGCCTACTTATATTAGTCATAAAAGTAACCATTTCTACCCAAATTTCCAGAAAATTCCGCTGTGGTTTGCATGGAAGCATCTTCACCCTAGGTTCACAGTGCAATTAGAAATGTTTGGGTATAGAGGTCTATAATCACTCATTACATGTTGACAGACAAAAAACTGTAAAATGAACAGCACTCCACTTGGAACAGACCAGTCTCTGGCAGGGCTCTCTTGCTCCATCTGAGATTATTTCTCATTGCTTTTCAGTACCAAGCGCCACTGTTTCAGTGGGTGCCGAATTTATAATTAGAAGTATTATTATCAGAAAGGCTTTTAGTGTGCGACTTTGCAGCAAGTTTTAGATTTCAATCCAGATTCTCCTATAGACGTGTTAATGTAATCATCGCTTTCGTCATTCCAAGTGCTGCTTATTCCAGCTAACAAATAACTATTATTGTACGATCTAGGGAATTCACACTTGTCTGTATTAAGATGAGAAACACAGATGCAATCTGTATTTAAAAAGGATCAAGTCTGATAATCAACCAAGCTAAAGCAGATACTCCCTGTGTTTATTGTTTAATGAATATGCCAACTACAGAAGCTTGGCAACAGGGGGATGCACTCAGGCTATTGTTCTACATATAAAAAGATGTGATTGCCATGCTTTATCTTGATTTGCCAAGGAATGCCCAACAGCAGCATCACAAAAAAAATACTTTTTTTTTCAGTTATTTCAATTTTTCTTTTTTACAATTGTTACCAAAAAAACCTTTCTATTGATTTGTCAGCCATACTTTGGGTGAGATATTAAGCCTTGTTAATGTGTGGGTCAAACTTGCAGCTCCTAAAAAAAACGGGTGAAATAAAGATAAACTTTATTGTTTAAAAAAAAACCATTACAAGCCCCAAAAAGCAAAGAAAAATAGATGTACAGATATAAATATAGCACAGCTCATCGTGTCCCCTGCTGAATTACAGTGAACTATAGTGTAGCCTTTGGAAGCCAGCAGCTAAACTAGCAGATGGGGTACTGCTGGGCTGTGGATTTAGTGAGTTAAGTGGCATGTAGACCTTGCAAAAGTAAAGCTAACCTGAACAGCACTTTCAATTGAATGATGGGCCTTATCCAAGCAGGAATTAGATGCTTATTCCTTGAGCCAAAATTGTGGGGTTATTTTCTATTGTGGACATCTGTTTTAAACCACCAAATACATTTTTACTTCTGATCGGAAGCGCAGACTTGCTGTTTACTGACAACTCCCAGTAGTAAGTAAACCCAATAGAAAATGGTGTTGAAAACAAATGTAGCACAGTGCCTTTCTTTCCAAAGCTGTTACAGGATAACCAGTCAGATACATCCATATCAATAAATGCAGTGAGCCCTTTATTCACCTTGTTATAGCAACGATCACACCCTTTAGGCTGTTGGTTGCCATTAATAGTCATTTATTGATGTCTTTTTAACAAATGAACCACCGTCAGCAGTAAAAAGTGAAAAGACAAAGTGTTCCTGATGTGATAGCCCTATTAGTTTGGTATCTCTGCCCGGCTGACAGCACCACAATAAGCTAATGTAGGCGTGGAAATGGTGCTTTGCATTGAACAGCCAACGGAGTCCAACCATGCAGAATGATTCCATTGTTCAGAACCCAGGTTGAGTTTTCACTGTAGCCTGACCAATCCTCTTGGATTAAAGAGATTCTTATTACCCCCCCCCCACACACACACACACACACACACACACACACACAATCACACACACACACACAATCACACACACATAAATCTCCCTCCCTCTGTAAAACAATTACTAGGCTATTTGCTGGGAAATGGCTCACACAGCAGGAAACCATTCTTTTGGGACCATTGACCCTGGAGAAGCAGGACAATCTTACCCTATGCCAGGTTACCACCAGGTTACCCCCCCCCCCCCCCCCCCCCCCCCACCCCCAAAAAAAACAACAAAAAAAAAAAAACACTTCTCGCATACATATGAATGCATTCCCCAGGGCAGGGAGAGAAAACGAGGGCAAAACAACCCTTTTGATGGACCATCTGCAAATTATTCATGAAGCTGCTTCTCTTGCTGTCTGATGTTGAGTGTCACTTCAGGGTGCAGCATTCACCAGCGAAGGGTTTGAGCAGGAAGTGCCACCATGAATTATCTGGGTTTGATTTGACTGACCTAGTTCTCGTAGCACTTTTGAAGTGAAATGGCCCCTGTAACACAATGCTGATTACCAGGCTAACTTGTGTGGGAGACAGCAGTCATCTCCAGTACATCGTTATGGATCCTTCCTGAGGCACAGGGATGAGAGGATTTAAACAACAGCAACATTGATTTTTCCTTTTGCTTTAAGTTCAAAATGGCATTTTTAAACACACCAGGGTATATGACAATTTCAGTCATGTCGTGTTTTTTTTTTTTTTTTTTTTTATTATTATTATTGGGGTTTTATTTGATTTGTTATACTGTCCCCTCCACTATATATCATATTTTTTTATAAATGTATTATATTTTTTCACGTTTTATTTAAATTATTTTCTAAGCATCACTCTATTTTGTTTGTATGAACCAATGCTTCTCTCTTTTTTCCTACAGCATTGCTTACATGGTAGAATTGTATGTGCATCTATGCTGAAGGGTTGCCTTCCCAACTGAAGGTGGGGAAAAAACTAAAGTCAGGAGCACTTTTGAATAAGCACAGCAAAGTTCTCTAAGCACATTTTTAAAAACAGATACAATCAGTAACAGTTTTTCATTTGTCAAAAATTGGATTCAAACTGTATGCAAGAGAACATACATGTTAAGATTGGTATTAATAATTGTCAGCATTTTTTATTAAATTGGGGTTAATATTCCAATTGCACAGCCAACTCTGCTAAACTAGACTAGTTCACATGAGGTGGAGGCCCTCAGCATGTGAACGTAGCCTGATTCACATAATTTATTTATTATTCCGGCTATACACACAGATTTAAAGATATACGTAAAACTGATGTCACAATATATAGAAAACCATTACCTTATGTAAGAATAAGTCATGGATTTGAATATAAACAATAACAAGTAGTTGTCATACCATCAAAAACCTATAAATACCTCCCCCAAAGGTGTCATAACCAAAAGTGCCTCTCCATATGATCGTGCCTTTTTGCTAACTGCACATGGGCAGAACTGGGAGGCATTATCGTATGGAGAGGCAGTATCGGTTTCCACATCGGCACCAGCTGTGTCTGTAGTGAGAGGGGGAGATCTACAATGGCTCTTGTATGATTATTTAGTTGTAAAATGAAAATCCATTTCCTTTCTTTGATATCTGTGAGAATGAGATTATGTAGTCAATGGAATACATGCCCTATATATACTCAGTATCTGAACCCCATTGGAGGTGAGATTGACTTGCTAGATTTTGTTTTGTTTAGTTGGAGCACCAAGTTATTTTGATTTGAATACATTTTGTTGACTGAGCCCTCAACCATATCTTGAATTCACCAATGCAATTAACTCTGGATTCTTTTATTCTGCTTTGGTGCCCTTCAGCGCTTTATAACCTGTGATGCTGACATGTTAACTATAGTGTCTATTCCGTGTTATTCAAAAATTAAAATAAAAGGCTAAAATTGAGTGCCTATGAGTAGTTGCCCCCACTGTAGCTGTGCACACCCCTCACTGGTTTGGCTTCGTTATCCCGCCCCCGTTACAGTGTCACAGGCATACATAAGAAAAGTCCCACAATATCACTGAACAACCTCCCAGTGGAGGCACGTACAAAAAAATCCCTACATATAGTAGTAGTAAACCATATTATCAGTAGAACCACCCATTCATTTTTTTACTCCTGTGGGGAAATCTGACCACAATAATCTCTTAAATAAACACAAACATGGATTAAAGGACATTGGAGAACAGGAAACCGTGCATCTGTTTGTACAGTTAAGTGATCCTCTTTAACATCCACTGCTCTGGGCTTTAACTATAATAAAAATACTTAATTCTGTGTTCAAGAGGAGAAACAGTTGCTTGTCTCTGTTATATTAAATGTGTTTATTTTTCACAAAATCTTTTGACTTTTTTTTTTTTTTTTTTTTTCTGGAGACAAACACTAAAGTGAACAGGTTATGAATTAATCCATAAGTACAGGATCAGTACTGGAGCTAAGTGTTCTTTCTTGGTATTTTATCTGATGGTACATCTAACACCTTTGGCCACTCTTTTGACAGGAATAAATGACAATGAAATTCATGGAACTTGTAAAGAGTCACTAATAAAACACCAGGGTCTATTTTAATTATAAAAACAGCTGGTGGTCTCTGAATAAGTTTTCCACCAGGTTTATTTATTTAAACATGGGAAAAGCTTTGAATCTCTGCTCTATGAACCATGCTATGATTTAACTCCATATCTATCTCATGGCATTGTTACTTTATTTCACAGAGCACGATCAGCAATAATATAGACAGAAACAAATACATGACAAATTAAGGCATTTTTAGTACTTCTATACAGTTATTCTTAAGTGTTGTATAGTTTGAAATAGTTTTGGATGAGAAACAGATCGGATTAGAGTCAAAGTTTTTATACAGATTTAGAAAATGAGTGTTCAATCTTGAACAAAAGCTCAGAGGTTTATATGAGGGATTATGTATGCTGTTGTATGCAGCGCACAACTGAACCAGTTGTACAATAAATAAATATTTCCTGTGGAAGTTCTGGAGGATTAGTTCTACCAAACGTACAACTTGCTTTTCCATCTAGAGTGTGGTTTGAAGCCAGTTTGCTTTTTCTCATGGATTAAATGACTCCCAGGTTCTTTATTCTTAATGACTGGTGGTCTTGCTTGTCACTGGGGGTTGGGGGTAGACCACAGCAGGTGATGAATCCTGGTGGTGTGAACTAGAGGAGGAGTCACTAGCATTCTGTTCAGTGACAAAGTGACAAGGTGGTCTTCAAAAGACATACATATGAAACAGTACCAGGCAATCGTCACTGTCTACCACACAGTAAACTGTCAATTAAACACAGACATGAGTGATTGGGATCAGAAGGGAGTCTACAGCTTCTTCAGGCCTCTCTCCAGCAGGGAAAGCAAGGATTCCTTTAGGACTGAATATTCTCTGGGGTTCTATTTATTCAAGATCATTTCCATTTTTCTCTTCCCTATGCATTGTTATTTTTTTTTAATTCAGAGCCCTTTTTTATCCAATTTTATCTAATTTAATTTGCTGATTTCAACTTAATCAATCTGGCAAGCTGTACTATGATGTGCTGTGAATCTAAGGAAGCCTTTGTGGCGTTTGTTTTTCCAAACTTGACCATGCCCTGTTTTCGCAGCATTTGTAACTCAAATCAAATGAATGGCAGATAGATTCCACTTGTCATATAATCTTGGAATTTCAGCAGGCACTCAATTTGGTAACATGATAGTGCCTGTCGATGATGGCTCTACTGCATGTTAGTTGACCGCGACGGGAGTTATGTGTACCGACTGAAGGCGAGGGTGCCAGTGAAAGTCAAGGTCAACTATCACGCGGTTGAGCCATCGTCGAAGGGGCACTATCACTATTAGAAAAAAGTTTTACCATTGTTTTCTTAAAAAAAAAAATAAATAAATAAATAAAAAATCACCTTAAAACCTATATTTACCTTAAACTTGTACTGATTCGTCAGTACCTTTCCGCTGAGTAAAGATGTTCTAAGAAAATAGTCCCAAACATTTTTTTTTTAAATAAAACTCAAAGATGACATACTGTGACAGGACTGGAAGGAGTCCCTGTCGTAATTTGCCCTCCCGACCACCGGCAGCGCTGTGTAGGGTTGACCGTGATTGGATCAGGAGGCTGAACTCTGACCATGCAGGAAGTTCCGGGTCAGGCAGCCATCTTGGCCCAAGGTAGAACCATGCAGCCGTCGGGTCCCATCATTGCAATCAGCTGTGCTGTTCTCGTTGATTGGCTGACGTGGGGCAGTGTGCTGATTGCAGGGGTGGGACTTGGCAGTATTTAAGCAGTATGGTTTTGCCATTCGCGCTCTCTGGGCTGAACGGAAAACACATGCTGTGCTTGCTTTGTTGCTTTCATTCACTGCTGTTATTCGCAGAAGCTTGAAAATCTTGGACACTGTTGGATTACTGGAGTGAGGAACCGAGGACTGGCCATTAATCTGTGAAAGGGAGCTAAGAAGCGGTGAGAGGAAACCCACAGCAGTACCACAACGAAACCCAGTGCTTCCTTTGTTGTTATTTATTTTGTAACCGTGACATTTTTGTTTACTCTTTTTATTTCAAACCTGAGTTTACCATTGCTGGTATTCCAGGTGGTTTTCTTGTTTATTTTTTGCAATACTGGACTGTTCTATTTTTATTGTTTTTGTAAAATAAAACCCTGCCCTGATACCATTGATGATACCGGGCTCTAAGGACTAATCTCCATTTCCGGCTCCTGTGTGCTGTCATTTCTGGTCCTTCCCAAAAGCTCCACCCACTACCCTCCCACACATACATATATAGTAACATATATATATATAGTTTTTATTTAGTAAATCAATGTTTATTTTTTTATTAATTATTAATTATTATTGTTTTTTTTATTAACTTGTTAGACTTTTAAACCCCTCTTTATAATCTGGACATTTTGGACTGAATGACATAAACAGAACTAGGAGCTTCTTCCTCCCTGCAGCTGGAATCAAACTTAAGGCTGGGACAGCTGTGATGATTTATCAATAGCCTGTTTGTCAAAACTGAGTCCGACACTGGCTGTGATTTGCAGACTGACATTGCAAAGTTGACCATGAGTAGTTTTGTGGGTCTTTTACGATTTGTACCAAGGATAGTTTAGACACTTAATGATGACCAGTGAGGTAGAGGTTTCAGATAATGTTGGCTGGAAAGGCGTAGCTTCCTGTATGTGTGCTGTTCTAGTCATTACAACTTATTGATTGACTTATTGTTCATAAAGATTGCTGTGTTCCAGCAATCACTACTTTTATATATGATTGGCAAAAATAAAATTGTACATACTAACGGAAGAGTTCACAATACAAATACAGTACTGCTTTCCTTACATTTCATTACATTTTGGTTAATGTTACAGGAAAATAAATAAATAAATAAATAAATAAATAAATAAATAAATAAAGCAGTGTGGAAAACGTGATAACCCACAAACATTTCAGTTTTCAGAAAATGTAATATTAAAGTAATATGAAGCATGGTTATCTAAAGAATTTTCAAGAACACCCCTTGACATGTAATAGTAAGAACTCATTCGCTTTCAGCATTTACAGACCAGCTAATCTACATAGGCCCTGGACTGTAATCCCTTGTATTCCCTGAGTGCCAAGTCTTTCCGCTACCTTTCATTTGGCTCACGCTGAGCAGGACATTTACGTGGCCTCCAACAGAGCTGCTCGCTGTGGGAATGAAGCACAGTAAACATGCAATGAGATCAAGGGTCGAGTCAGCTGGCATTGCAGTGAGATAATGGTGAGAATTTGACTGCAAAGGCTGGAGTGTTTGCACTGGTGAGCAGTTGTTTTGTGACACAGTCTTGTGAGTAAAGTCTGGTTTATACTTCTCTCGCAGACAAAAGCAGTACGTCAGCTGCAGACCCTTCTGTGGGTGCACTAGAAGCACCCCCGAATTTGCAGACTTTTTGACGCAGCAAAGTTATCAGAGCTGTTGGTCATACTTTCAGCCAGTCTGCTTTGCTGCCGGTGTCGACTTTTCACTAGTGTTGCCACAATCCCAGGACACTGAGACAGAACAGGATTTAAAAATTGCCCCTAAAGTGAATGAAGTGAATGTGTAAATTGGCTCCTATATATTTGCTAAAATGAATACTGTTGCTGAATTACTATGAGCAGCAACAGGTAAAACTTATCAGCTGTTCTCCATACTGCCTCCTATCAGACTTATTGAAGCAATGTTACTAATTTGATTGAGAGAGTAACTGTATGTTATAGGCAGTTTCATGTTAATGAACAGAAAATAAATAGCGATGTTAACTTATGACTCAAAATATATATATATATATATATATATATATATATATATATATTATATATATATATATATATATATATATATATATAGATAGATATATATATATAAAGAATAACAATAATATAAATAAAAATACATTGCATTCATTATTGTTGTTATTATTATACAAGTGTTTGCTGTGTGTGTTATTTAAGCACCAATATTCATTTTAGCAAAGGTTCATTTATGCTATAATTTCATTCATTTAAAATCCTGCTCTGTTCATGCTCATTAAGAGTTCCTCTATCGCACTTCACTGGCTTGCAACCATGAGACAAATGTTGGATTTTTTCAGCATCATCCGACCTGTGTGTTTTTCAGACACAGACACAAGAAAAGGCTGTACGACTTTTTTTTTTAAAAGATGCAGCTCGAGACACTGCGGATTATGTCGTTCCGACCATCGAAGACCACTGACTGACACCAAAAAATGTGTCGCAGTCGGAAGTTTAGGGACTTGGTGGAAAGTGTGCACCACAACTCCACACCACTCCTGCACTTGGGTATCTAAATAACTTGAAACAAGGTGGCTTTTAGACATTACCAATATCTAGACCTTTATATGACCATTGATTTGGCGCTTTTAATGAAAATTGTTGTTTGAAGAAAAGACTCAATATGACAGTGAGGTTGAAATGGAATGAAAAGGAGTCGAGACATTTAACTAACTAACAGACGCAATTACGTGTCTGGTAGTTAAATGTCTCGACTGCCTTTTCAGCAGAGCAAAGTAATCTATTAAAATAAATAAATAAGTACATAATATATACAGTCAGCACTCACATATCTGACCCTATAACATTTTGACTGCAGTGATGGTTAAACGCGTGTGACACATATCTGATTTTTTAATTTTGGTCTCTTCCAACCATGTCCATTTTTCAGAGAACACAAAAAAGAAACAATATAAAAAATACATATCTGAAAGGATTTTGTTTTCCAGTAGGCTTCCATTTAGATGTACTGTATTGGTTTAGTTTTTACAGTACTGTATTATACAGAAGTAGTATTTTAATTCAGAACGATGTGATTCTGAAAATATCACTTGCCAAAACTAAAGAGACGACACGTTAACTGTAATACAGTACTTACTTTTAAATCCATGCGTATTGTAGCCGTATGTGAAATTTCCCATTAAATACCCAACAGGAAAATTACATTGTTTATGTGCAGGGATGTCCAGTGATCCAACCGGGGTCTGCAAATTCCTCTGACTGCCTAGACCGCCCCCCAACAGGAGTTGGGGATGGGTCTGTCTTCACCAATTGACAGTTGTGTATCACTCCCATCTTTACGCCTGCGCTCAGGTGAGAGGCTTGCCTCCACCAGCTTAGAGCTTCCCAGCATAGGCAAGACACAGTGTCTGTCGCGCTTGGGGTGTCGCCGAAAGGCACTTAGCCACTCTTGGATCAGGCGCATGTGGAGTAACCCTAGTTGGGTGGTTGATGAAGCTCCGGCCATCAGACCCAATATTTTAACACAACACCAATTATACTGCGAACTCTTGTTGAACAGGGCCAGACAGTTGCGAATGGCAGCTACTCTGTCATCCGATAGGTAGTCCTTTCGGTCCACTGTGATAAACCATTCACCCGGCCGGACAGCCTGGCGAGTACGGCGGACACCAGCATCTCGTTCTCTCCCGTACCAGAGTACAGGATGGGAGCATTGAGGCTACCTGCCGAGAATTACACACCTCTCACAATAAATAGCAGGTTTGGGATAAACCCTGCATGTGTAGTCTACACATTCCAAAAGAAAATGAATGCCACACAAAGGCTTCAGCCTGGTACTAGCCATGGTGACGAGGATGCTCAGAAGCGAAAACTGAAATTTACCCATATGGAACTGGAGATTCTGGTACAAGCAGTACATGTAACACATGAAGATGTGTTACAAGCTTGAAATACATCACCAGGACAAAGGAATAAAATATGGAATGTGTGGTGACTTCTTAATAAACAAATGTACCACTTCAGAGTGTGTAGTGTAGGTTGCTTATACATTACGATGCATCATCCAGTTGCTCTGCTTCACATATTAGTTCAACTTCTTATTTCGTATAGAATAATTCCAGGCGTATAGACTTTTCAAACTTCAGAAAAAAAATGTTTTATTTACTTGCATCCAGGGCAGTCAAACACGTGCAAAATCCTTTCATTTTAGGGCAACATGTTCAACAACAGTAACTCCATACAGCGTCATACGAACAGTCTTCAGTTTAACTGTGAATAAATGTCTTCTTAAATTCTTATGCAGTTACTCAACAGCGGGACACAGTAGAGCTGGGTCCCGGTGGAAGTATCATGCTTGTATTTTTTTTCCAACTGCAAGGGAGTTATATAGACACACACACACAGACACACACACACACACACACACACACACACACACACACACACACACACACACACAAAGCTGTGAGACACCACGTCAACGCGGGTGAAGTGAAATTTTTAAGCGCACCGAGGGGGCGGGCCGAGACAATCCAGCGGAGTCGAAAAAAAGATCAACAGCTACACCACGAAAGTATTTTGAGATTACTAAGTGCACAACTTAGAATTGCCTTATAGTAAATCAGCACTGAAGAATATGGCACAAGGGGTGTGACAGTGCACACTGGAGAAACCATTCCTGCCAGCACAGTCGAGGTAGAGGCAGAGAACAATAAGGATTGCAAACCTTCCTATAGTGAAAACACATCAAAAACAAGAAATCTGATAGTAACAGTTACTAAATTTAGGCTAGGTCGGGCAGGTTTCTTCTTGAATTGTACCCTGCCCACCTGTATTGCATGTGTCACAGCTAACGAGGCAATAAGATTGAGTGTTCTCCAAATCCCTTATTATCAAAGCAAAAAGCTAAACCTTTATGGTGAAATTTCTGCTTTTGAAAGTACAGTAGTCTTCCTGAATCCTTGTCAGTAATGTACAGTATGCCTTCGAAAGAGGCCCTTACATTGTCTGAGTGTGTGTGTGTGTGTGCGAGAGTGGTTTGTCATTTCTTCCTGCACTATCACAGCGAGTGCCAGTACAGCTCTTAAATGGATAATAAATAGCTGTAACTGCACAACCCTGTACTGGACTATCAACTCCGGAATTAATAAGTGTCTAGACAGAGAAGGCTGACAGAAACAGATGTCTTCTGTCTTATAAATAGATAGGATAATGATATTAGAGAATTGACAAAAAAATTATAGATTTGGCTGTTTTATTTCTGATTTGAATAATCATCAAAGAGTTGCTAACATAATATCTCAAGGCTTCAAGTTGGATTATAACCACTGCTCCATTTTTCTTCAAGTTGGATTATAACCACTGCTCAATTTTTCTCATCTAAATCAAATGTGGCAGGACTGAAAAAAAAAAAAAACAATTTCCCCGTCCCCCCCTCCCCCGTCTTTGCCTGATTTTTTTTTTAACTGTAGTTCAATAATGGTATGTGTTATTAATTTAGCACACCATCGCTTGTAGCTGCCTTTTGATATGAATACTCTTTTGGTTTATAACATGGCTAACAATACATAATACAAAGGACAATTGGAAGTCAGAAACCAAAAGCAGGTCAACTATTTTGTTTTATTTATATTTGTCCAGCAACATGCCGTTGACTTGTGTGTTGAGAAAAGCTTTGGATGATACTCACGGTGTCAGCGTTTTATGGGCTCAGACACTCGTTTTAAAAACTGAGATTTTTTGGGCCCAAAGAAACTCACTGGTGGTCGAAGACAGTTTAATGAATGGCTGGCAGGAACATTAAAACTTGATGTTGTCCGTAATATTAACATGCAGCGTGCCTTGTCCATTATGCAAAGGTTATGTAATCATAACACTGTACTGTATTTTGGGCACTTCGATTTCAATCACCTTAAAGGATTATGGGCCTAAACTGTATTTATTTTTATTTTTTTTAACTGTGTAAAATGCATCAAGATGTGCAGGTCTGCACAGGACAAGGCGCTATATTTGTAAACCAAAGTTGTTGTTGTTATTGTTATTTAATAAAGATCAGCCCCCCGCAGCTAAAATCTGTAAATTACTAATTTATCAAAGTATTTTACATGTCATATTCAGTCAGCTTACTCAAAATGATATGAAGGGGGTTGAGAGGAGCAGGTGGAAGCAGACTGATCTCAAAGGCACTTTTTTTTTTTTTTTTCTGTACTTAGCTATCAATTAGCTGACCGTTTGTTGTGTTGAAATTCTGTAGGTGCTGTATGTTTCCAATCTGCATAAAAAATAGGCTGATTTTAAGCAACATTGAATTGATTACAAGCCTGACTGGTGTTTTTTTTTTTTTTATCATGTGCAATAAGTTTATGGTCCCGGGATTATTTTTTGAGTTGGAAAGTGTACACACTGTGTTAAACATTGGAGTTCTGTAAAATATTCCTAGCAGTGTCATGCACTTAACGTATTACTTCACTGAATATGGAGTTTAGTCTTTGATTACACAGTATGACGAGTATTACAGTTTACCCCATTGAAGAGTTTTAGTTACTTGTTTTTTTATTTTACTGTTTATGATTTAGTATAATATATTTTAAATGTTAGCTTGCGTAAGTTCAGGAGGTGTGTAGCAAGGGGGTTTCCAATTTCCTGTCAATTAGTTCCTATTTACTATTTAAGCCCTGATCACTTGCACCTTTTTGCTGATTAGCGTTTCGTTTTCCTCCTCCTCCCCTCCTCCACCTTCTCATACATGCCTTCGCATCGGGCGTCTCTGGGGGGCAAGTGATCTCACTTCCCGACCTCAGGGCATGGCTTCAGCTAACCCTTGACCCTCAGGGGGGTTCTCACCATGTGAGTCAGAGCGGACCCCCGGTCACACTCTGTTCTTTTGCAGCTCCTGCGCTTATCTTGTCTCAGTTCGGGACGTGGCTACTCATGCTCGAGTCCCATACTAACCTCTATCCCTTTTTCTTATCTCAGGTCCCAGGCAGCGTGAAGTCTCAGCCAATTGGGGGTCTAACGAGCGCCCCTTTACAGAAGTCTCAGATGCTGGGTACCTCTCCCTCTCTATCTCCTTTCATGTCCCAGTCTTCCAGGACCATCTTCCTCTGAGCGGCGGCTCCACGAGTCATAACCCTCATATATGTTTTCGGTTGCTAGGTCTGTTGGCCCTGAGCGTGTCGGCATCGCTGCCCTCAGTCAATGACCACTTTTGTATCCTGTCTTCGGTTGCTGGGTCCTTCGCCCCTGAGCTCGTGTCGGCATCGCCACCCTCAGTCAGTGACCACTTTCTGTCCTAGCTTCCATGACCAGCTTTGCTGGTCTGCTACTAGAGTGGGCCTCGCCTGCTCTTCTATACTAGGTCCGGTCCTTTCTAGCCGGCACTCTGTCCTACTAATCGCTCCCTTCTGCTTCTTCTGCCCTATCTCTACCCCTATCTCTACCCCCAGCTCACGCCTCGTGAAAGTGTTATATAGTGTTACATGTCCCCACATGTTACTACAACTGTTTAAATAATGTACCTGTAATTTCTCTTTTCATTGCTAACATCCTGACAACGTTTTACACTTATAACTTTAAAGCCTGTTTCAAAGCTCTTTTCAAAATGGCCGCTCTAGTGCACTGGTGATAGTTTGTGTCCTCTAAATCACTACAGGAAGAGCACTGAAAAAAAAATAGCAAGAAGTGCTTTTGCTTTTCTGTACCATATCACATTATGGATCGTTATTGCTGTGTTACCTGTTTGACAATGTGGGCAATAATCCTTACACTATCAGTGCACTAGAGCAGACATTTTTAAAAAACTTTGAAACAGACTTTAAAGTTATAAATGTAAGAAGTTATCAGGATGTTATCAGTGAAAAGAATAATGACAGGTCCATTATGTAAACAGATGTAGCGAGATGTGGGGAAGTGTAACCCTATATTTTTTGGAACACTGTTACTTACTCTTTAACATGTATTTTGTTTTAGAACTGGATTACACAGTATATTTTGGTCTCATTGTTTTTAGTAACCCAAATACATTGAATTTTAAAATGTACAGATTTTTGTCAAGGGATTTAAACTGTTCTAATATTTAAGTTTCACATCCAAAATGTTCAAAATCGTCATTGAAATGACCAACAGTCCAAGACCAAAAATAAAAGAATCTATTTTCTTGATCTGCTAACTTTAACCTTAAAACAAGACCAGAAGTTATTTTGAGCATTTCAACCAATTAGGCCTTACATTGACCAAATTTACAAAAAAAAAAAAAAAAAAAAAAAAAGGGTTACAGTAAGAAATTGGTAACGTTCATGCAACCACAATTGTGTGAAGTGTTATGGAGTGAACCATAGGACTGCGTGCCAACAACAGCAGTACTAGCTTCTAAGCAATGCTTAATTACAGCAAGTGAAACAGCAAGTGGGTTGTGATATGCATCTACTAACATATCCAGAAGGGTCATATAATTAAAAATGAACATACTAGTTACATTTGAAATATAAGGTATTAGCAGTAACAGTATACTTTTTAGCCATAGACTAGCTGACCACCTGAAAAACATCTAATATTTCATCCCCTCCTCTGAATTACCAGTTGTCACAAAGACGGCTGTAGTGGATGACGTCTGATCAGAGACAAGGACCAACATAGAACAAACAGAGATGTGGAGTTTGGTGAAGCTGAGCGCTTGGTTGCACTCAACATTTAATAATTAAACAGAGAAAATAAAAGGTTTGAAAGGCAAACAAAAGCACAGGACATGGCACTGCTAGCCAAAATAAACAGACAAACAAAATGTACTAACAGACAAAACAAGTGGACAAACACTAAACACACAAGCAGAGTGCTGGCCCCCCAGCACTCATAGCAATTGGCTTTATTTTAAATTGGCTTTAAATTACCTCTCCTGTCTCTCTCACCCATTCTCCACTTCCCGAACACAAAACCTTGAATGAGTGACAACATGCTGCTTTTATGGAGTTGTACTGAGACTCGATTGCTAATCATTCAATTGGATTCTCGGTACAACTGCATGTGAATTTTATGCAATTTGACTAAACGTTAAGGGTGCCGTCTCGAGCGTATAATTAAATGTAAAATGGTTACACTTCACGACACGTTTGGGAGTACGGATTTATGTTTAGATGTAAATTTGTGAGCACGAACATTGGGTATGATAAGGGAACATGGTTGATGTTATGTGGTTGTATGTTTGTACATTGTGTTTTTTATACGTGTCCTTGCCCTGCACGACGTGCAGCCTATGATACGGTATACTATTGTTTAAAGAGAAGTTAATATATATATAATATATATAATATATATATATATATATATATATATAGGGGACTACAATCAGTCGGCTCCCAACCTGATAAAGAGCAATACAAATTCCAAATGTTCTGTCCTCCTTCTTTGTTCCCAAGCTAATCATTAGTCCAGTAGCACAGCAACATGATTGAATGCTGTGTTTCTTTGGCTTTAACATCCAACTGTGTGAGCTCTGACCAAGCAGGACTCATACCTACACTCGCTGAATCCCGGGGGGGGGGGGGGGGAAGCAACACCAACGTTGGTTGCAACACCAAGGGAAAGCTACTGTAGGGGGGCAGGGTACTGCTTTGTCTTCCCAAAACAAAACAAAAAATATATATTTTTACAGTTTTCCCCTATTAAACATTTTCAAATTTGAACTGTAATAAGCACATTCCCTGGTCTTTGCTATAACTTACTCAGATATGACCATGCTTAGATGAGCTTTGTGTAATATAGTAATACTTACACTACTTTAAACTAGTCTTAGTTTAATACACAAATCAACAGTCTGATCGACAGTAGCCTTAAGCACTAGGGGGCAGTAGATCCTGATTTTGAATTACACTGACTGACTGACACCTGAGCTGTAAATAATTACTTTGGAGAAGGTGCATCATTTGGACTGTGCAGGTTGAAAACAGGTCCATGTCTTTTTAAACAAGCAGCATAATTTCCTGTCTGCAGACATTCTATGGAACAACTATGTATATATGTAGTTCATTTTTCAGATGTGTCTTTTTTTAAGACAAAATCTGCCTCCCAGTTTGTATGCAAAGAAATATTCAAATACACAACTTTGTTCAATTAACACCTCTGGATTCAATTACCGTCTGTAGACAGTTTGTGGCAGATAGAGGCGTCTGAAAGTGTCAGGTATATGTGGAGCTATGACAAGGAGGGGGAGTGATATGCTGTATCTTTAAAAGTGCCACCGAGATGATTGCTCACGTAAGCAAATTACAGCTATTTAGCAGAATTTCCTTTAGGCATTTTTAAAAACTTGACCAGTGACCGTTTGGGTAGCTCCATCGGAAGAGAAATTTAAAAAATGCCAGCACCCTGAGTTTCAGGGTAAACCTAATGCACAGTGGAACTCACTGGTTTTAAATTACCAGCTCTCAAATAATAAAATAGTAATGTTCCATTGAGGATGCTTGCAAATGCATTTTCCAACTGTAGCAGACATTTAGTGAGAAGTTCATGGGAAAGATTTTTTTTTTTTCTTTCCAACTAACCCCCTTCTGACTGGAACGGTTCCAAAGCTAATTTGTATTTTCCACAAAGCAGTCCACTGTGACTAATGAAAAGCAAAAAAAAAAAAAGAAAAAAGTCTCAGGGTGTCACGCTCCAGTGCAGCTGCATTAGGCTGTGGATTTTTAGAAGCGATCATGCACAGTTCTATTATCTCATTCCTGAAATGAGAATTTATGACCTATTACAATATGAAGCGTTAAATTGAGATGCTTTATTTTGGATGTGTAAAGCAGCAAATGAATACTGAATGCAATATTTGCTGACAAAAATCATGCCACATCTGCCATACAGTATTATAACTTTTGTCTCTGGCATCCTTATTAACAATGTGGTACGTTTCCACTTTTGTTGTTAAGTAAAAATATATTTTAAATGATTTTATAAATACACACAAAGACATAGTGCAGGTATGGGCTACATGTAGTATGCCAATAAGGCACGTGTGAGTTCAAGGATAAAGGGCTTCTTTACTACTACTGTAAACTCTTTAGCACATGTAATCACTTTAAATTATGCCTGACTGGTTAGTCTGGCTGTGAATGTAAAATCCTGCTTGTATTCCTGTGTAGGAAAGGGTATCAATGAGTTGGTAACACCTGATTGGTCAATAAACAGTCTAAAATACATTCCACCAACCAGTGCTTTAATCTTACCTACAGTCCCTCAACAAATACAAGAAAACTGGTAGGGGTAAATTTGAGAAAAGTCTGAATCTTATTATATCTAAGAATAAAGTATACTGCCAACCTGGGAGGCAATAAATAAAAAAAATCCTTTAGACATATTTAAATGACTATACCTTGTATTATTATTATTATTATTATTATTATTATGTTTATATTGAAGAACATAATTGTTTTTTTTTGTTTGTTTGTTTTTTAATGTGTCAGACACTAGCATTTGTGGCTATTAGAATGCCATTAGATAAGAAAAAAGACAAAAAAAAAAAAGAATTGTTGCACCACGGGCTATTAATTCTGCTTAATGTGACAGACCCAAGTGAAACTAGGACCCGGACCCTCTGTCCGACGTCTAGTGCAGACTGGGGATTGACCCCACCCTGCTGCACAAAGGCTTTTCATATCTAGAGAAATTTACAATTATTGGTTTATATACACAAGTTAATTGTATTGTCCATTTTAACAACAGAATTAGTATATATATATATATATATATATAATATTATATATTTGATATATATATATATATATATTTCGTCGTTGAGAGTACGCTTGACTTACAGCTTCAATGGATCTTAAGCGAGTAAGTAGTTTAACGAAGATGGTAACATTTATCAGAATTACAGACTTGTGGGAGAGAGAGAGAGAGAGAGACAAAAATAAGCAAGTATTTGTGTTTTTATTACTTTTTATTATAAAAACTGTTTTCATTCTTTACACAACTTATATACTTAACGGTTCCTGTAAACATCATATTATACGTCTTCTAACTTCATAGCTTGTCAGTTTTAAACAAAGAGACAATATTCTCTGTACCACTGGCTAAGACGTATAAAAATATTAAATTATATACAATAAAACAGGGCAGAGAAATACAAATTATTACACCCTCCCCTCACAAAGACCAATGTTGCCACCGTATTTTTTACTTTTTTTTTTTTTTTTTTTTTTTAACAAAAATAACAAAATTTGCCGAAAGCTGTCATTATAATAAATTTACTATCTGTGTTACAAGTTCCACCTAATTCTGTTTCAAGGCAAATGGCTTTTCCATTCACAATACCTAACTTATCAAAATGGAGCTGGATACATTGATGTGATGATAAAAAAAAATAAATAAAGTTGAGAATGCTTCAGTGTTTTATGATGATGATGTAAGTGCATCAGTGTGGCATAAAACCTAATTGTGCAACCAATCAGAAAGAAGAAAAAAAATTCTAAACAAGCCTGACATTTTGTTTTCAATACATCCGCTATAAAATACAGCATCAGCAGTCACTCTTGATTGAAAAGCAGGAACCTTATCTGTGATGACAACGCTTTGTGAAAGCAAGATAGTACTTTTTTGTTCGTTTTATCTTGGCTCGCTGCATGCCCCTGGTTTAAAAGACTTTTATGAAGCAGTCCATCTAGCTGGTCTAATCACATCTGAACTGATATCACCTCCCCCTCCTCTTCAAATCAGGAACTTAAATTTTGTCCATTTTCTAGGTGGCTTCTCAATCCAATCTGCTTCCCCGGGGTGGCCGGATGATATAGTGTACTCTCTTAACACAGCAGCAAAACGTTTCATATTCCCGAATTACAGACTTCATACCTAGATTTTGACCATAGCTCTGAATCCCGAATCCACCCGGTCAATCAGCAAATAGTCTTATTTATGTCATGTGAGATTTCTAAAGAGAGGGCATGGCACAGTCGCCTCTCCCAAGAAAGAAAACACACACACACACAAATCAATTTTTTTGTGAGTTTGAATCTTGTCACCGATTGCCGGAGAGGATGTCTTCTCGCGATATTTGCTTATAAGTAAGCGTTTCGGTTCGGTCAGTAGTAGTAGAATTTTGTTATAAATCACAACAGTTTGCAGCAGTTCCCACAACCACCCGACGGCCTGGATCTCTTCTGGAGTGCAGCTCTTGTGGCAGTCTCAAAAACCTCCCGCACTCCATCTTTGGTTTTGGCCGAGCACTCCAAGTAATCGTAGGCTCCGATCCGAACTGCCATGGCCCGGCCGTCCTCAGTTTTCACCGGCTCTTGCTTCATCCTGGCCAGTTCGTTGCGGACGCTTTCGTCGTTCCTCAAATCCTTTTTGTTAGCGACTAAAATGATGGGCACGTTTGGGCAGAAGTGCTTCACTTCGGGGACCCACTTCTCCGGGATGTTTTCCAGCGAATCGGGACTGTCCACGGAGAAGCACATCAGGATGACATCGGTGTCCGGGTAGGAGAGAGGGCGGAGGCGGTCGTAGTCTTCCTGCCCAGCGGTATCCCAAAGAGCCAGCTCAACTTGTTTGACGTCCACCTCAATATCGGCGACATAGTTCTCAAAGACTGTCGGCACATACACCTCGGGGAACTCGTCTTTGCTGAAGACGATAAGCAAGCAGGTTTTACCGCAAGCACCATCTCCGACCACCACCAGCTTCTTCCTGATAGCAGCCATTATGTTTTGTTGCGGAATATTTGTGCAAAAATAAAACAAGACTATCAACTTTTGCCTATGTAATAGAACACGATTTAGTGCAAACTTAATATTATGGAGTCTCTAAAACAAAAGCTAAAAAGCGACGTGTAAACAAAGCAATTCTACAATTAAATAGTGATATAACGCCTTATCTTTCTTTTTTTTCTGCCTTTCTCTTTCCGCCTCATCCACTATTTCTGAAGGAAAATTAATGTTCGCTCTCTTTTTAAAGATCCGGATCATTTTCTTAATATAGCCACCCAATCGGAAAGAGCTGGGTGAGATCACTGTTTTGCAGTGGGCAGCTGATTGGCTCTCCATATGCTTGCTACAGACAGGGAGGTGCCGCATTGCATCCTCTCCATGAGGATGTAACCACATCCTGGGATGAGCTAAGACCTAAGATTGCGCAGGCGTTGTGTGGAATTCTGGGAAATGTAGTAACATCGAGATAAATCAAACATTTATAGCCAGAGTCAGAACACGGTATTGTACTGTTTAGATTCATTTTATACTAGTACATGCTAATAATATAAAATTGGATTATTTGGTGTAAAATAAGTTGGTCAACCGATACAATTTGTAGCCATTGCTATTCGTTGTTTTCGAAAAGTCCCGATGTTTTGTTGTTTTAAAGTGCTAATTTCGTCACATTTGCAAGTAAATAAATATTTTATCAACTACATACATCTGTCAGAGAAGTAATAATAATAAAGCAGGAGACTGCGTACAGAACTGTTAAAAGAAATACCTACTACTACAGAACCTATCTAGTACATTTTTATCCTAACGTGGGTAACAGTGCCACCTTGTGGTACAAATACAAATTGCATCAGAGCAAGTTGCTTCAAACTACATTTATTTTTATTTAACATATTTCTGATGTTTTACAGTGTTTTTTGTGCAGACTTTCTATAGGCACTGTATACTGTGTTTTTGTCAGTTTCAGTAGACAGAGTGTCTATAAGGCTAACACCATTTGTGCTTTTAATTGTGGCTGCAAATTGCATATTGTATATCGGTCTGGTGGCAAATGCTGCAGGAACATCCACATTTCCAAGGTGCATCTAACCCTAATCCTAACCTGGAAACACAATTTAACTCCAAACTTTGAACTCAGACCTAACCATAACTAAATTGCTTTTCAGTCACCTGGAAGAGGAGCAGACTAACTGCTTTCAATATAAATGTAAACGGATGCGGGGAAAAGGGGTATTATTGCAAAAGAATGCAGGCAATAGCCTAAAAAGTGCTTATGCTGGCTCTAGTTTTGTGGTAAAATTTAAAAATAAATCTTCTCTATGCATTTGTTTACTGTCAATACAGTAACTTAGCAACACTTTACCTTGGTACATATAGCTGTCTTAGTTTCCTGAATGGTTTCAGTTAGGGTGGGGAGGTTGTCTCGTTAAAGGTCCAGGTAAAACAGTGACACGTGAGTGAACCTGTGTGAAATGTGCTTTTTGTTTTTTTAAATAGGTGCGAACATTGCTGATGTGATACAAACAGTGAACCAGAAAAGATAGCACAGCTCGCTTACAATCTGAGAAAACACTTCCCTGTCTACAGGGACTTGTCTCAAGTTCACCTTGATTAGTTTATTGCCTCCAAACTGGATTATACATAATTGCTAACATGATTCTTTTTTTGTTAAAAAATGCATTAACAATGCAAACACAGGATTCATACTTGGTGCTGGAAAGTTTGCAGTCTTCAGTCTCTATAATTCTGAATCCTGGAAATAAAACTATACTGATAGTTTCAACCACCATGAGTGATGTTTGACACATTATACCTGTCCACTGAACAGTAGAAGCATTATTTATTGACACTAAGGTAGGTAGGTAGAAGTCAACATACAGCATGTCAAAAGTTATTTTTTTTGTTTCTCAGCAGTAATATAAACAATATATTTTTTTAATGTTTTTCTGTAATGTAAACAATGTATATTTATGTTTTCTTCACGATTAAATGATCAAATCAATATGTTCATGTGTTAATTAAGCCCTTTAGTATTTGTGTGTGTGCTTAGTTTCAACAGTAAACCACAGGCATCATTAATCCTCCCAATTAAAAGAAATAGACAGTGGTGCACACACAGTGGTATAGGGAGCTGGGGTGGGTCTTTCCATTGATTTGCTTTTGAGTTTCCAGGGTGTGTTCACAGAGAATTTGGTAACCGTGATGACAGTTAATGGACCAGTATCATGATTATGGTTTTTTTTTTTTTAAAGTTGAGAACTATTATTAGGCATGAACCTGAACCATGTGTTATGTCATGTGGCTTTGCAGTACATAAGCTACGGATAAAATTATTTGTGACAAAATTATAACATATACTATAAAAACAATAGAGCTTTATTATTTATGCACCTACTTGGTGCTCACCTTTTCAATGAGCTTGTGTAGATGTAAAGTTATATGGTCACTATGAATTGCTGCTGTTCAGGTAAAGGTTTTTCAATATAGCAGAGCAACATGACTGGTCTGATTTCAGAGACTCTGAATTTCCACATTTTAGTCTGTGTTTTTTTCAGTTGGAGCAACTTCTAGAAAAAGCTGCAAAAACACAGTTGCTTTGGTCAAGAGGTTTGGGCACAGCTTAAAGTGTACAAAGGGAATGTAAAACATGACACCACTCAGAATAAACAGGGAAACATACAAGTATTCAATCTTAGGATCGTCAATGATGGGGGCCAGAACCAGGAAAACTGCAGCGATTATCACGATGATTGGAATGACGATTGGGACCTGATATTGAAAGAACAAGGAAAATGTAATGAAGCCAACACTCTTTAAACACTTTAGACCACTAACCACATGCAATGGCTATAAGTCTACAACTCTTTCCCAGAATGCTTATAAAGACTTTTCTACCAGCCAAGACTTGTCATTGATTTTCACTCCAAGGGAGGAGCTGCTGCTTGGCATGGAAGACATGTGAACAATAATTAGACTGTAAACCCTGAACAAGCAACCAAGTCGAGTGCATTTAGCTGACAGAAAAGCATTACCGATTTAGAAAGGACCACTTTGTTCTGTGTTTGGTTAGAACAGTAATTACTGACTACTTCTTAGCTATTGAGAGATGAGCTTGTGTTCCATTAGCTGTATAATTACAGCTTGAATTTCTCCTTAAAGAATAATAATTTTAGGGTAAAACCCCCCCCCCCCCCCCCCCCAGAAACTTTAGTAATTTGTATTATAGCTACTTTCATGCTCATTTGAAAAGACTCCATTAGTGTTGACATTGGTAAATCTTGTTTTAGTGTAATATCAATGGACACAATCAAAGTCTCTTTGATTTGGGTTTCCTCCTCTTCTGTTATAAAAGGCATTGATTTAAATACAAGTGCTGTTTATATTATTAAAGTAATTCCTGTCAGTTTACATTGAAGACTCCAATGCACTGCTAGACTGTTTGATTTATTTAATTGTTACCACATTTGTACATAATAGAACAATATTAAGCATTTAAACAGCGACTGTATTTAAATCAATCAAATAACCCTATATATTGTATTCTTAAATGGAGGTGTTTAAAATTTAAACCATCTGTAAGAAGGTTTTTGTTTTTCGGAAAAAAGTAATCAAATGAACCTATCTATCTACAAGTGAGATGTTGTTATTATACATTGTTGGATACTGGGCTGTATGGGGCCTCTTTGTGGTACATTTGGTGATCAAATTAATACCTAACCAGTAGTGCATTAGTTGTTTTTCTGCAATAGATCAAATAAACCTGCTCCATAAAATTGACAGGGTGTTTGTTTAAGGCTTAAGTTTAAAAAAAATAAGTGACATGGAATGAGTGACATGGAATGAGTGACATGGAATTCAACATTGAAAGAATGCTATCATACTGTATCTCACCTCATAGGAATTAGGAAGGTGCCGTTTCTTAAGCTTCAAATACAGCAAGCCAGATAATGTAATGGCATAAAAGAACCATGCAGTGAAGCTGAAATTGGAAACACATTTTTAAGGACTCAAAAACATTGGCATTAAATACATACACAAATCAACATCAACGACATCTATTTGGTGTGCAAACATGGTGCATTAAACAACAAAGCAAAAAATCATTAAATGCAATTACAGAAGTGTCAGCCATTTACTTTACCAATACAGTGCCACCTGTTTGACTTGTATATCAAAAAACTTGGAAGTATTAAAAACAGTGACAGGAAAATTTAACACTTTTCCAATTTGCTGTCAACATGGCCTAACAGTATATGAACCGCATTATGGAATTAGTGTGCATTAATTGCATTGCATTTATTTTTTGGAATTATCAAACAGTGAAAGATAGAGGGAGCATAATTTTAGTATACAATGCTCCAATGAAAATCAAGAGTTTGAATTTTTTGTAGGAAATATATAATGTTTTAGCTATGTGGGGGTTGAGCTAATTTTCCTCAAAATGTATTTTTGGGGGGGGGGGGGGGTGGCCATAACTAGTCTTAAAATAACTACCCTCTGTGGTGGTACTGAATCTTTAACCAATATATCAAGCTCAAGATGACATGAAGAAAATAATGCAGAAAAAAATTGCAGCCCCCACTTTAAGGTGTATAAAATTAATGCTGTTGTTGCATTCAATGTTTAGATTATGTCACAATCTTCTTCAGTCATTTCTTCTAGAACGTTTGCCATAAAGACGATCAACAAAGTGATCCTTGGCTTTCTGGTTGCACTTGCAAGTACAGATTATCTGACTGGTTGGACATCTACCCAACTAACAAACATCAAAGTGATCTAGGCCTGTTACACTGCAGAGCTGAACAATTGACAGAGCACATGGTTTTCTGTAAAAAAAAATGCGAAGTGATGTGTTATTTTCTGTAGTAAACAACGATGCACATAACGAAGTACTGCTATGTGTTAATTCAGACGTATTAATCTCTCTTCATACAAGTTGTCTTAGCCAGGTCCTGTTTCGTTCAGTAGTCACAGTCAGTATTTTAATACACAACATTTTTGCTGGAAATCATTCTTGATCAATAACACACTAGTCACTGAGAAGTCTATTGCTGTCATTTTCAGACCAAAAAATGTGTTATATACTTGCTGTCATCATTTGGATGCAGCATTTCTAACAACAAAATGAAAGCTGTAGTAGATTAAAGCTGATTGAAGCATCTGACTGCACAATCAGAGAAATTACAGCATCAGTGGTATGAAAGACATAGTGGTGTCTCTATATTCCCCTGAGTAACACTCACATTACACCTGCATTCTAAGTTTGTCCTAGCCAGCAGCTGAAAATAAAAACCACACATGAAGATATATCTGCTTTGAAGGTATATTCTTTTATATAGGTGATGGGTAAGGTATGAATCCCATGCATCAGTACTTATTTCCACTGAGACCTGATTGAAAGATTACAGAGGGACAGAGAACGATTACCAGAAAGGGATTCTGAGCCACTGAACCGTTGAAATGCCACATAAACTATAGTGACTACATTTTCAATATTGTAACAAACGTAACCTTAACCATTGCATACTACTGCTATTTCTATGGCAGTCTTTATATGCTCACTGCAGTTTGAAAAGGGGCAGAGCACAGTTTTTGTGGGAGGGCATTATTGTGTGTAGGCAAAACAATGAGTTTGGAGGTGTGGGGATGGATATTTAACAAACAATTGCATAAAAATGCATTCTGTTTTACTCATCCATATAATCTACAAGAAAGGAGTATAAATAACTCACTTTTGGTAAGCGGTGATCTAATTCTATTTAAATGGTGGGTTACAGACCAATGACAATCACAGACTCTAAATATATACCTCTAAAAGTGAACACAGAGACATCACTGCTCCTGGTGCAATGCATCTGCCCACCACTCAAAATGTCTGAGGAGCATATCCAAGTCTTGTAAATTTTATAAACAAAACAGCAACAATATCAGTATATTGCTTTTCATGAAAACCATGCATTATTTTTCTAACCCTGCAATTTCTTAAATAGGTACCTGAAAAAGTTGACGATGGACTTGAAGTTCCCTGGTATTAAGACCAGTAATGATAATGCTGTAGTGAATATCAGAGCAGGGGACGGAGTGAGGCGTCGAACATGAGCCATGGATAGAATATCTGGCTGAAAAAAAAAAGAAGTTCTTCTATTTTTTCTTTTTCTTCCCCCCTCCCCATTAAATGCAATGCAAAACAAGAATTGCTTCTGAGATAGAGGAAGCTCATTATTTTGGCTGAGAAACTGCTGCAAGATAAATGCTTCAGGCTTGCTCGGTGGGGTGAAGAATGTATGTGGGAGTTGTACATTGCAAAAGGTATACAAAATTATATAAAAAGAAAAGCAAAAACAAAATGCATGTCATTATGCCGCACCACAAGAGCCCCCTGATCCATTTATATGCACTCTATATTGCTATTAACAGACCAGTAGCCTGTCTCTGAGACTGGGGTGTTATAATTATATGTCTCTGGGGTGCCATGTGTAAAAAAAAAAAAAAGAGTTAATATTTTAACATGTGGGTTTTTTTTCCCAGAATTAACTTAAATCTTGTATTTTTTCCCCAGATTTATAAATGCGAAAATAAATATATATTTTTTTAATGTGTACATTCAGATATAATTTAGTAATCTAGTTACATGATTTAACATTTAACTAAATATTTAAATGAGTTCCGTCCGCTTTGTGCTTTCACATGATTTGATTGCCTCTTGTAATGCTAATCTGGAAATATGCAAATTTCATCATTGCAAGAGCCATGTAATGCTGAAATTTGCATATTTCCCGATTAGCATTACAAGAGCCAATCAAATCGTGTGAAAGCACAAAGCGGACGGAGCTCCTTTGCATACAAACTCCAGATTTAGCTGGCCAGTTAAATATTTATCTAAATGTTAAATCTAGTTAAGATTTAGTTAGGTATTTAGCTAAATGTTAAATCTTGTAACTAGATTTATAAATTATATCTGAATGTACATATTTAAAAAACATTTCAGAACATTTAGAAATCTGGGGAAAAAAATACAAGATTTAAGTTAAATCTGGAAAAAGAGACATGTTAAAATATTAATGCTTTTTTTTTTTTTTTTTTTTTTTTAGCACACGGCACCCTATATATGTCAGCTAATTTAGGCTCTAAGGATGTGATATAATTGCAATAATACACAAACACACACACACACACACCACAGATTAACAGAATTATTGACGACCTATGTCTTATTACTGAAATATGAACTTGCAGTAGGTCTTCTAAAGCAGTCACTGCAGAGGATCATCTCATTAATGTTGCTCATGGAGAAACAGGCCATGGCAGCCCTTCATTAGCTCGGCAGCCCTGCATGTTAACTCCTGCGTTTGCACCTCATTAACAGGCAATCAAAGCTTCCGGAAGGTATGTGAAACTTAGAAAACAGTAGTACTTAGCACAGAGAAGACATACGATCACCCAGACATTTTATATGTACAAGTGTATTAGGCAAATAGTCAAGGAAATTTTGAACTATTGCAATCGTAATTAAGTACAGAAACTATAGCAATTACACTAGCTCCAAGCCATTTTGGATTTATCCTAGTTTGGAAGTTCTCAAAGTTTGTCTAGGTGACTTGGTCAGGTGACGCCCCTGTACTATTTATTTTTCTAATAGTAATTTACATATCTAAATCTAGATTTGTACTGAGTAAACTAGAAATATAGTCATACTAAGCACAAATATATACTGCAGTTATTTTTAATATGACAAGACTTTCAAAATGCAATGCTCACTTCATAAAAGACCTGATGCCATGCACTGCGTCTGTAGTAATTTCACAACCTCTCTAAAACCTTTCCTTGACCTCACAGGGGGTACAGACCCCTTCCCCGACCTAGAGGAATATATTCTGGGCTTGTGGTGGGTAAATTAAATGTAACAGTTACAGTAATTTTGTCAATCAAAAGTCTCTGTCTTAGTCCATAGGGAAAAACTTAGCTGGGGATGATACTATATTTTCCGAGTGAAGGTTCAAATAACTGTTCCATGTCATTTATAGACTTTTAAAGAGGTCCACATACTGTAAGTGAGAATAATTTGTTTTTGTGTGAACATAAGTCAAAAAGTCTCTGAGGGTAAATGTTTCGATTTTAAAATCGCTAAGTGATATTTTGTAGCTTAGTTTCGTTTATTGAACTGTAATTTTGGAACTAAACAAGTTGGACAATTAGGACCACACACAGATGGCCATTGTCTGCCAGTTTCCATTCTTACCATGTGGCCTTCTCGAGCTGCCACGTAGCACACACGACCACCACTAAAGAAAGTACCATTGAGGGACCCAAAGGAGGAGAGAGCAGCAGCTACTGACATCAACCAAGACCAACTACCAAGGACTTTGTTCCTGTTGAAGAAAGATAATATTATATATGATAAAACTATATGTTAATACTGCTATAGCACAGCCACATATGTATAAAATATATATCCTGTATATGTTCATTCAACACAGGTTCTTTATCATTCAACTAAATTAGTAATGGTATGTTCTGTAATGTCCAACATGCTTTTTAATTAGCCATTATAAGAATAAAAAATGACAATATTATACAAATATGGACTGGAGTTGATGCAGATATAGTATCTGACAGGGATTTCATGGGTGACACTATCTTAAGGTTTTAAGGACCACAATTAACACTAATCTTGGACTATCTAATATTACTTTAGGTAAGGTACTGCTAATTTGGGACTGTGAAGCCACCTCTACATCAGCACAATATACCAACGCTATGATTTTAAACCGTTGTGTAGGACTGTAGTCCAAACTATAATCTGTCAAGTGACAATGTTTTAACAAATCACAAGACAAATTTTAAAACCAAACTATTGCCTAGTAACACAAGATTGGAAATATTTAAGCACTGAACTTAACACCCCTTATTCAAACAAGAGGAAGTAAAAGTAATTCAAAGCAATCACCCTAGACGGCAAGATTATGTGTCCCACTGGTTTTATCACCCCTTTAGGCAAATTATGTGCACTAAATTGAATTGTCCTACCCCCATGTCGCAGCCACAGCACTTGATGACATCAGTTCTGTTGGGGTCATGACTGCCAGGTAGCTGATGTTTACCAGCAGGTACAGCACGGTGACCAGTGGGATGGCGATCATGATAGCTCTGGGCAAGTTCACCTGAAAGAAAACAAAACAATTGTGGTCCATTGTCTGGGTTAGAATTTCCATTCTGTCACCTAAAAAGTAAATGAGCAGCTCAGATCAGCTGAGTGAAAGAACCCACTAAACGGGATGTTTAGTTCCGCTCCCTCTGAGTAGCTCAGAGCTGCAGAATAGATTTCAATGGTGATCCGAGTGAGAGGAAAAATTCTTGCTTAGAGCCACTACGTTACTTAATGCACCAATAATAGTAGTGTGTATGTGTGAAATCATTGATCATCGTGTCTCTGGTTTGAACTATCGGCCTACATGAGCTCTAAAGTGACTGGTGGCCGATAGGTGAGGATGACTGTCAATTACCCTTACTCAGTGACTTCATTAATAGATGTAACGAGCAAACAGTTTAAACCAGAATTGTTCAAATAAGTATATACACAGAACAGATTTCATCAATTATTGAAAGTTGTGCTCAATTTATTAAAAAAAAAAAAATCCTTTCCAATAAAGCATACACTCTTTTTTGAGTGTTTTAAACAGAAAAAACTAAAAAGGTCTAATTAAAGAAAATGTACTTTTTTAGTTTACTAAATGAAAGCAGAAAATAGGGCCCAGCTCATAATTTTATTTGTGTTGGATCTTACATTAGATTAAAGGGAATGTAATCTCGATTTTAAAAATCATTCGATGAAGATATTTTGGTTCTTTGGTTTTTTTTTTGTTCTGATTTTTCAAGCACAATTTAGATTTAAAAGAACCCACAGGAGTGTAGTTGGATATCAGCAGCAACTTTACTTCTTACTTCCATAGCGTAGTCCATAAAATTCCAAATCAATGTATACAATAGAGAGAATATTCAGTTCTAATACTTATAGTAGGAAAGGACATTGTTTAAAGGTTGAATGTAAAAGACAAAGCTCTAACCTTATTCATTCATTTCTACTGTCAGTATATTATCTTTGATGACCTTGAAACCGATAGCTGTCATTTGGAGATCATTATGAATGTTACATTACCATTTATCTAAATTCAATGTACACATTAATTATTCTTTTCAGTTGTCATAAGTCTTTAGAAGTTCAAAATGTAAAGACAAAAAGGCGCTCTCCAATATTTGATTTTAACTTCTTTTTTTTAAATTTGGTTTGTTTGTTTGTTTATTTGTTTTTTGTTTACAGAGAAAAGTAATAATCACTTGGAAAACAAGTCCGGAAAATTAAAACAACAGAATCTTGTATATTTTAACGATGACATTTCATTTTTGTCTGTGCCTTCCATGTTTTCTCTCCACCTGCCTGTTAGGCTGAGTGGCAGGGATTCCTGAGAAACATCACAGGTCATCAGCTGTGTGTGCAACCCACTCATCAGCATTTTCAAAAGCTACATATTACAGCCATTTCTTGAATCGCCTGGTTTCTTTAACGTGGCAGTATAGAAAGGCAGGTCTAAAAGGATATATTCTTGTGAAATAATTTAGAAATGAGTACCTGAAATTGATTCTGCGCAGCATGAAGTCCAATTTAACAAGCATTTCAGTAACATTAATTCCCTGGCACAAAGCTATCACTGACTTAGATCACATTGACCTATGGGTGTACAGATGCTTTCATTTGCCTTCAGATTCTGATACTGATTTAAAAAAAAAATAATAGTAATAATTAAGTGTGACGTACAGATAAGCAGACAGAAAGGCAAACAGGGACCTTTTATACTCCTAGATTAATAACTTGTCCTTTGTAAGTTTCATCCATATCTGCAAAGCATTACAAAGGCATCCCAAATTTAAAATGTTAGAAATAAAACCCTGAGTAGAAGGCAGTTACCATAGAGAGTGAGTAAACCACCAAGGTATTGCCCAATAATCAGGGTTCTACTGCATTTAGAAACAGGTGAACCTTGAAGGGGATATGGGAGAGGTGGTGGAATGTGTGTCACATCACATGTTTCCATATACCTGGAGAACTGTTTATCCAATTGTCATGAGACTTGGAATTTACATTATGTAGCATACGTAAATGAGAATTTCACAGTCTGTCTGTTTATCCATTCGGGTGTATTCGGGACACTTTGCATATATCTGGAGAATTGCTTATTAAACATTTCTGTGATTAAACATGTCATTGCTAATTCTTAGTCTTTACTATTCTGTACATACTGTTGACATACTGTATGTCATGGTCAAGAGCATTTTTTATCATACTGATAGCTCTAATTTAGACTTTACAGCTGTTGCAGGGATGCATGTTGTTGCTTTTCTAAAATTCTTTAAATTACAGATGTATTTACCTTTTCAATGTTTAGCATGCCTACTGTTTTGTTTAGTTTTTTTTTTTTTAGACATAGACTAACATAGACATAGACATAGACAATCTATATGCATGTTCCTCAGACATCTACTGTCTGTTAATCCTCTGGAATGGTGGATGATAGTTTCTAATATTCTAAAATACCACAGTGGCACATTTGTTATTATTTTACTCAAAAAATTGCTTTCTGCATTGGTGATTGCCAAGATAAGTATCATACTGAATCTTGTACGACTCTTGGCAGTCATCATTGAAATGTATTCTGGGGTAGAATATCAATACATATAAAAGTACAGTGGACTTACTTCAGGACGTTTCAGTTCTTCAGTCACATAATTCAAATTGTTCCATCCATCATAAGACCACAGTCCTTGATAAAAGGCAATTCCAATTGGGTTAATCCCGACTATGGTGCCTTGAAACGCATTCTGAAAGCTGGAAGTGTGGCCGTTGATGAGCATTACCACTCCTCCGATGATAATCACCACCAGGGAAATTAATTTGGCAGCCATGAAGAAGACCTGAATGGACATTGACCATCGGACATTGAGGCAGTTGGCAATAGCTAACAACAAAATGCAAGAGGCTGCAACAAACTTCACCACCAGCTCAGGCAGGGGGCACCCCTGATAAAAAGGAGCCACTGCATACTCTGCGAAGCTCAGAGCAATACCTGCAATGCTAGCTGGCCTCACCACCAGCATAGATGTGAAGGCTAGGAGGAAGGCTGGAAGTGGTCCAGAAGTTCTCAGAATGTAGATATAGTCTCCACCAGATTCCTTGATGACTGTCCCGAGTTCTGCGTAGGAGAGGGAGCCCAGCATAGCCAGTAACCCACAAGCAGCCCAGATTATCAGGCTCCCCCCAGGGCTTCCAATGTGGTACAGAACCCATTGAGGAGACATGAATATTCCTGACCCGATCATGGTGCCTGCTAACAGGGACACTGCACTGACCAAGCCAATCTCACGCTTCAGGTTCAGCTTCTGCGTGTTTTCGTTAATCTCTGAACAGGTGGAGGAGCCAGAGCTTTTACATTTTGTTTTCCTCATTTTTAAAGAAAAAAAATCCATCCAGGAGGAATTAGTTCAGCTAACTAACAAACAAAACAGACACTTCTGGATGTCGGAAGAGGACAAAGTCACATCATGCTATAATATACTCAGTTAATAATTTATTACTTGACAAAGTTAAGACCATGCACTTTTGTTCGGGCAAACACTTTGGTTTATGGTTAGGTTATTGTTATGTAATAAACTTAGTTTTAGTACCTCAATGTATCAACCTTATTGTGTGCTCGGGCTGTAGCATATATTAATGATGTCTATTACGAGTTGTGCAGGCAGCGGTACCCTGCAGGAGCTATGCTGTGGGAGTCTTCGTTCTGCAGCAATTCCCTCGACAATTGTGGAAATCAATGCTGTCATGTCACATCGTGCCATCGTGCCATGTTTACAAACCACGACTGAAGCATGTCGTGGTTTGAACACTTTAGACCTGATTTTCAAAAGGGCCATTTTAATAGAGAAAATAGAGATTGCAATGCATGTTCACTACAAGTTTTTTTTGCCACCTAATTATACGTTTTTATTTTTAACACTTGCAGGTTAATTTCTCCTACTTGCAAAGCCTTTTGCGACTTCTGCTTATGACTGATTCAATTGAAAGACAATTGATTTTCCGGTTCTGTAACAAGTCAATTAGTCACATTTCAATAGTCTGGACTTCCATTTAACTGGAAAGCAATGAGGCAGCGCACATGTCATCACAGCAATGGGGAAAAAAAGAAAGGAAAAATACATTTTTAGCCACCCAAGCTGAGCTTTGGCTTGATGATGTTTTAGCACAAAAACTGTTGTTTTCAGCAAAAGGTCCAGAGCCATTGTTAAATTGATTGAGAGGATTGAAGGGAACGGTAGTTCCGCGTGCCAAAATTGGTCCTGGACTAGATCACCTATGAAAAAATGGTCCCCCGGGAAAATTTCAAAATTAAATCTATTCCCCCCATGAAAAAGGTCTCCACCTTACCCAGAATTTGGTCCCCCCATGAAACATGGGGCCCCCAGACTGTTTTTCATCGATCACTCTATAAAAAATGGTCGCCGCTAGTAGTTGTAGTAGTATTGTTGTTCACATTAAACTTTAAATAACCAGTATACTATATGTATATAAAAATTACTTTATCGGTAGAAAATCTACAAATTCTGTTTTTTTGTTTTTGTTTTTTTTTAAACAAAATTGTGGATTTTTTATGACAGTAATGTTATCAATTATATCACAGAGGTGGTTTGGGGGGGTTGGCAACGAGACAAAGGTATGACTGTTGACCTTTTCAGTTGCAGCCAATAACAACCTTATGCAAGCACAAGTTTGGCCTCTTGCATTTTGTGATAATCCTGTATTAAATTTACATTGATACATTACATTTACATTGATATATCAATACCTCTTAAACCATCTTTCTGTTCTAGGTCCTATTTTTTTTACATCTTAAACCTAAATATATATATATTTTTTTTTTACAATATGCGTGCTTAAAATTTAATTCATCCTGCAAAGCTATATATTTCATTTCAATCTGTGAAAAATAGCACAGCTCTGTTATAGTGCCTATTATCCAAGCTGTACCTACACATTACTTGTTAGATCTAGAAATGTCTAGTGTTTAAATATTCTGGGTTTCGTCTTTTCCTTCATCTTTCCCTTTCATGCTGCAGTCGAAGAATTGGAAGCACTTCAATATCCTCCTTGTCAATTACAGCTCATTAGCCCTCAGCTGTGGCAGTTTAAATAAAGCCCCTTTCACACTGGCACTTCTACCTGGGTACGGACCCGGGTTCTGGCTACCCAGGTCACAATCTCGCATAGTGTGAAACCACGTACCTGGGTTGTACTTGGGTTAACCTGAGTCCCAGCAACCCACCTCAGGATCTGGGTTGACATGCTTATTTATATATTATATTCATCCTTGGTGACCCCTTATTTTTTATTTCTGTGTTAAATGTAGTGTAGAAGAAGTATATTTTATCCTGCAAAGTTTAAGAAAAAAAATAGAGAAAGATTAATGCTGTCTGTTGCTGTGAAGCTATATAAGTATTTTACTTTACCACAGCTATTAGTTTAATAGAAGAAAAACAACACTGATAAAAACATATGTTTTTCCTTCAGCAAAAGAGGCAAATGTCAGGACTCGAATTACTGGGGGCTGGCAGTGGGGTCAATCCCTTTAAATTTCTTAAAATAGTTTTATTTCCAAATTTACTTTTTAACATGTTTTAAGCCAACAAAATGTGTTAATTGTATGATGACATTTCCTGCCTTGTCTATGCAGTATCAATGAATGATACATTTTTCAGTACCAATCAATGATAATGAGAAAGCGTCTCCTGACAATCTGAAAACTTATCTGCACATTTTACATAGGCTAATGCTTAAGCTTATATTAAATAGTATGGTATTCCTTTCGTAAGTAAAGACATGACAACATTTAATTTGATCAGAAATATACTGTTGACTCAGAATAATAAATTTCAGACAAGACCAGCAAAGAAATGAGCCTACTTAAAATGCATAGTTATCTTGAGATTGTCAGAAGACGCTTTCTCATGCTGCTCACTGATTGGTACCGAAAAATGGACTAGTCAGCAAATTTCATCATGCAATTAACAAGGTTTTAACTGGTTCCATTCTGTTTCTAAGTGATGCCTGTCAGCTTACAACATGTTAAAAGGGATATTTGGAAATACAACTGTTCAGAGAAACTTAAAGGGTTTGCCTACATGGATTTTGATTTACCATACTTAATAACTACTTCAAAAGGAAATTCCTCTTTCTGCAATCAGGGCAGCTTCTACACAAAACTCAGTAAAGCTGATTAGTGGGCTTCATTTATTGCACCCAGTCAAAAGACAGGATATTTAACACATTGCATCACCTTCAATAGTAACAGTTTAATAGTAGAAAGTGGTTTGAAAAAAAATCCTAGTCTCTATTTATCACAGCACCCTAATGATCCAAGCAGAAACTGCAATAGAGAGCAGATGCAGTTTCTTAGGCAGAAAGGGGATTCGATTTGCAGCAGTAACCAGCACTAAAATAGAATATCGGAATTTGATATTATTGAATTGCTATTGTGTAATGTAATAACTATACTTGTGTATAAATTAAATTACAAAGACAATAACATCATTTTATTCACAAAAAAAGTTTTTGAAAGTAAAAGATTCCACCCTGAATATCACCATGAGTCTGCATTCGCTTTCAATGTGATATTAGATCAAACATTGCCAATGTGAAAATAAAAACCCTAGCGCTTCCGCGTAGCTTTGAAGTTGGAAGTTATTCACAATATTTTGAAAAGTTGCAGATTTCAAGTCAGCTGTAACATTTTA
>NC_054538.1:13761067-13776067 GCF_017654505.1 Polyodon spathula | reverse complement strand
GATATGCCCTCTACTGGAAGTTGTAGTAAATTGCGATTCTGTTGTTCACATATAGTGTTTGACAAGTTTTTAAGACCACCAAGACATTTGAAATATTTTGGTGCTATTTTTAATTAAAAAATACTAAAAGCCAAGTTGAAAGCTGCGTTAATAGCAGAATGTTTGTTTAAAATAATGCCTTGTACAGCATATATAGTTATTAAGAACACCTACACCAAAAAGGATATGGGAATTTGCTTTATAGATTATGAATTGTCAAGAATATGTGCATGATATCTTGCCTTTCTAAAAGTTTGTTTGGTTATTTTTTCTTCTCAGTTAGTGTCAATTTCCTTAAGTATTACCATTTGTACGTATTTAGTGTTCTAGTCCTAATTCTCAATGTATGTCCATGTAGAGCTCACAATATTCTCAGTCATCAGCGCCACCCAGTGGTAGTTAGTATATGACCACAGAATTTCTAGCGTTATCTCGTAAACTGAGAATATTTCATTCCTCTGTTTCAGTATTGTTAGGTTTCAGACCTTATTTTTGGTGGTCATTTCAAACTATACTAACTGCACTGTACTTGGCACAATGTTTAAGTATCACGTTATTTTTCTGAGGCCAGTTTAAAATGAGTTTTCATTTTAATATTAGGAAATAAAGTTATTCTTCATTTATTATATTTTTTTTTTTTTAAAAAGTATTAAAATAAGCAGCCTAATTTTAGTATGAGAATCATTTTTGATGTGTATGTGTAATTTATTACAGTCTAACCTGCTAGATAACAAAGTTAAAGCTTTCTGAAAAAAAAAGCCCAGATTTACTTTGGCCAATAAAGTAGCAAATTAGTTATATAACTTTGAGGTTTTATTTGTAATTGGGTCAGAATAATCAGCCTTTTTGTATTATTTAGCATTTTGCTAAATTATTTTATACCCTTAGGAGCAACTGTCTATTGTGTTTATTGGAACAACAATTCCTTTTTAAATATATTGTATAAAAAAATAAGGTGAAGAAGGAATTTTGTTTTTCAACTTGCTTGTGAATCATTACAGGCTACTACATGTCTTTTGCAAGCTTATGTCCCCACTTGCTGTTTTAAATATATATTTTCCACACAAGAGTACATACACTATTATCTCATCTGTGGTCTCATCTATACATCTAAAGATGTACGCTTGAAAACTGTGCAAGCTGAAAACTAGACTGTGTTTGTGTCCAGTACATGAAACCACAACATGTTTAACATTCATGGTTTTTACAGCAATTTCTCTCTCTCTCTCTCTCTCTCTCTCTCTCTCTCTCTCTCTCTCTCTCTCTCTCTCTCTCTCTCTCTCTCTCTCTCTCTCTCTCTCTCTCTCTCTCTCTCTCTCTCTCTCTCTCTCTGATTTCAGGTTTACAACAAACATGAATGGAACACTTGTCACTCAACCCAGGATTACATTTTAATTATAGCAATGCTGTTCTCATACTTCTGCAATATTTAATGTGAGAAGGGTTGTTACAAAGCCATGCACTGCTCTGATATTATGTACTTAATAAGACCACACTCGCAAATAATTACCTCATATCAAAATTGTAATACACAGGTTTCAATATTTTAAGAAGAATCTGTATGTTTCAGCTGAAGAGTAAAAAGGATCATATTGGAAAATAGAAGGACTAATGCACTAATCCAAATTCTTATTCTTATGAACCATTTTAAGACTGCATCCAACTAATTTGAATCAAGAAACTGTCTGAATCATGTTGGTGTCACAGAGCTTTACTTCCAATGTAATATTGCTACCATATCACAATGACAATGGCATTTCCAGGATGATTCGAGCTGTGCGTGTGCAGTATATCTAGTCATTAGTCTTCCAGGATGATTCGAGCTGTGTGTGTGCAGTATATCTAGTCATTAGTCTGCTTGTATCCTTGTGAGCCGCTGCTTTCCCTGCATCTCGTAAGCCATTGGGTGCACTCAATTTCCATATTCACTGTTAGTCCTCTGGCAAAATATTACTGATGATCAATACACTTTGAGATATTGGCCTCATATTTGGTACTCAGTATTTTCTTTGATTTTCTCAGTCAAGTTCCATCGCAAGTGTTTTAAATACTAGTTTCATAATCAAACCAGTGTTGTGCAGCCATTCTTTCAATAATAATAATCTTACCTGAAAGAGATTGTGTGTTGTGTTTTTGCTTTCCCTTGTTTTCCCAAATCAGAGAGACCAACCTCTATCTGAATGATCAGGTCTTATATTTTTGTATTTAAAGCAACAAATAAAAGTGTTTGGGTAGAATAATAAAATAATAATAATAATAATAATAATAATAATAATAATAATAATAATAATAATAATAATAATAATAATAATAATATATATCACTATTTCCAATGGGAAAATGGGAAAATGTGTGTCTTTTCGTTCACATAGTCAGAAAAAAACAACATATGTATTTACAGTATAATTGTAAATCTCGAAAAACTACTCACTTCTAAATCTTTTGTAGTCATCTTTGTATTACTTTAGTATAAATACATGTTAATTTGGATTCATATGTTGTTTTTTTCTGACTTTATGTGAATGAAAAGACACACATTTGCCCATTTTCCCATTGAAAATAGTGATATTTTGAAATATCACTGTCCTGGTCACAAAAGCAAAGTTTGTGGGGAATAATAGCCATTTTCTATACTTTTGAGAAATAAGCAATTAGGAAATAACACTTACTACCCAGGAACATTTTTTTTTTTTTTTTCTTTTTTTTTTTTTTTTTTTTTTGTTACAGTTTAATAATAGTAAAATAAGAGTGTTTGGACCATACAGGCATATCCACTTTCAACCACAAGGTGGCGATTAGGCACTGTTTGAAACAGCATCATTAAGGTAAAGGGGCCTTATAAAACATTTTGTGTTTTTCTGTCATTGGATATAGATATATATAATATATATATATATATATATATATATATATATATATATATATATATATATATATATATATATATATGTTTGCCTGACATTACAGGGCTACATATATGCTATAGGTTAGAACTGTATCTGAGGCATGAGGGTTATTTAAGGTCATGTGGTCGTAATAAACGTAATGAAAGCCAAACTTGTAAATGATACTTTTCAAGGAACTTTTCAGACCTTGTTTGTGTTTGGGCATGCCTATCACAATGCACTCACAGACATTGTCAATGGAGATTCCACGGATGTTCAGTTTGTTCAGTCTGGGTGCTCATCTGGGCTTGCTATATAGATGTTTGGTCTTACATTATCTCTATTAGGCTGGAGGATGCCCATTGACCTTCAGTTCTCTGGTGAGGGACATCATTTAAAATTCTAAAAAAGTTAGGAAAATGGGAGCATGACATTCTTACACATTAAGACAACACAGAGGAGACAGCGATTGGGTGGTGGCTGTTCTCTCTTATGATGTGCTAGGACAAACAATTTAGTGTGTTTTAGCACAAATGTATGCAGATGCCTCTTACACTTAATACAAAAAAAATAGAAGATTTCTTATGTCGAGATCACAAGATAACTATCTCTGACAAAAGGCCTTTAAAGGTCTGCCTGTAAAAAAACAACACATAAATAAAAATCAATTTGCCAAAAATGATGCATGGAGAACTGAATTTGATACACAGTTTTAGGTAATCCCGCATATTCTCAATATCGGTGCAGTTATTTACCTGCTTTAAAAAAAAAGCCACTGTGGCAAAGTGGTTTGCAGGTCGCAGGTGAAGAGGTGATACAGTGCTCAGGAATAACAAGACAGCTCACGGTGAAAAACAGCTCTTTTATTTGGCTGGTTGCTTGAAAGCAAAATAATAACTAAATGTTCCAGCAAAACAATGTGTGCGGCACAGTTAAAACCATGGGATTTAGCCTCGAAATAATAATACCACACACTGTACACACACAATCACAATATCCAATAGTGAGTGCTCCTAGTGCAAGTAGTGAATTATACAGCAATTAGTGAAACAGTAGTGCAGTGTAGTCTGGGGTTGGTGCTGGCTGATAGTGACAGCTCCTGGATTTTAGTTGTCTATAAAATACAAATGTGACAATTAATAGACAGACAGCGATTGCACAAAACACTCACAGTTATTTTTCACTTGCATGTACTTTACAGGTCTTTTCACAACCATAAGAAAGGAACAGATTGCTTCGCCACACTGTGCCTGTTATACAGCACCCTCACAGATCAGGAAGGAGATTTATGACTTGGATTCACTCGCTCTCTGTCACATATCTCACAGCTCAGAGTGGAGCCGAAGGAACTCTCAGCTGAATCTACTTTCCACATTACACCCCCCTCCAGGGAAAAGTAATCCACGTTTTGGTGATCTTTCTCTGCTGGGTGTATCATAAAATACATAAAAGGTTGTAGAGCTAGATACCACTGAGTTACCTGTGCGTTGCTATCCTTCATTGTGGTTAACCACTTGAGTGGGGCGTGGCCTGTAACAACACTGAATGAATGTCCCAGTAGGTAGTATCGTATGATATGAGTGGCCCATTTAATGTCCAAACATTCCTTTTCGATGACAGTAGTTATGCTACTGGGGGAGCATATTTTTACTTATGTACAGGATGGAGTGTCTTACTCTGTGGACCTGCTGGGACAAGACTGCCCCCAGACCAACACCCGAAGCTCTGGTGTGGAGGATGAATTCCTTATCAAAATCTGGTGTAGGGGCTTGGCAGAGTCTTTGCTTAATGATATGAAACACCTCCTGACATTCTATTGTCCATTTAATTGAATTTGGTGCACAGTTTTTACTGAAAGGTTGACCAGGGTGGCATACTCGGGGATGAATCTTCGGTAATAACCAGCCAATCCCAATAGAGACCTCACCTGAGACTTGGTTTTCGGGATTGCCGTGTCCATCAAAGCCTGGATTTTGGTGGCCAAGGGTTTCACCTGCCCATGTCCCATAATAAATCTCAAATATTGCATTTCTAATTTGGCAAATGCACATTTGCCCAAATTGGCTGTCAGCTGGGCTACCCTTAGAGACTTCAGGATGGCCATGAGCCTAGCCATATGCTCTCACCAGGTGGAGCTGTAAATAAGCACATCATCAATATGCGCTGCTGTATACTCATAATGTGGGTATAAGATCTGGTTCTTTAGTCTCGGAAAGGCAGTGGGTGCACTATGTAGCCCAAATGGCATGGTTTTGAAATGAAACAGCATCAGGGATAGAAAATGTAGTTTTCTCCTGTGAACTTTGGGTTAATGGGTTCTGCCAGTATCCCTTCGTCAGGTACAAAGTTGAGATGAACCTAACCTTTCCCAGTCTATCGAGAAGCTCGTAGACCCGAGGCACGAGGTAGGTATCGAACTTGGCAATAGTGTTTATCTTACGGAAATCAACACAGAAGTAGTTGTTGCCATCCTTTTTGGTGACTATCAAAATTGGACTGCAGCACTCGCTCCTGGAAGGCTCAATCACCCCAAGTCAGAGCATCACCCACACCCCTTTGCTAATGCCACTTTGTCGACTTTCCAGGATCCGGTAAGGCCTCTCTCGAACCGTGATACCTGGGGGAGTGATAATAGCATGCTCAATAAGATTAGTTCTGCCAAGCACATCAGAAAAAAACATCCTTGTACCCCTCAACCAACTAACGCAGATCTCTCTTCTAATCTGGAAGTAAGTGTTCTCGGAATGGTCTGAGTGCTAGGGGCTTCTATACAGGGTTTAAAATCATCCTCTACCTCTCCTGAGACTATAAATAAGGCCTCCCTTGCCTGCAGGATAAATTTGGTATGTGGTAAATTTCCCGCTCATTGCGGCGATCAGGCTGCATAATTTCATAATTCACTTTCCTTATAGCCCGAATCACCTCGTATGGCCCATGACATTTAGCACTCGGTTTTGAGTCTGATGTGGGAATAAGCAGCAGTACCTTGTCTCCTGGTCAAAAAGTCCAAATGCGTGCATTGTGGTCTTACTGCTGCTGTTGCTGGTGCTGAGCCAGTTTTAGATTTTTTTTGACCAAATCCAGACGATCTCTTAGTAGGAGTACATGCTGCACTACATTTTTGCACAAGTGTTTGTGCTGTTCCCACCCTTCTCTCAACAGATCAAGCATGCCATGAGGCTGCCGGACATACAAAAGCTCGAAGGTGGAGAACCCAGTCGAACTCAGCTGTTTTTTAATCTTGGATCACAAACAGTCTAAGCATCTGCTTTTGGGTCTGATTAAAACGTTCTGCCAAGCTGTCCTTCTGTGGATGATAAACAGATGTCCTGATGGGACATATTTTTTTATATTTTATATACTTACTACAATGTTTGAGACAAGAAGTTAGTTCCATGATCAGTTGAATTCTCTTTGGGGATCCCTACTCTAGACATAATCTGCACTAATTCCTTGGCTATTGCAGATGCACTAGTAGACCTCAATAGAACTGCTTGCGGGTATCGCGTTGCATAATCTATCACTACTAATATATATGTATAACTGGAATCAGAAGGTAACAAAGTACCTACATTGTCCATCACAATGTGTTCAAAGGGAGTGGAAATGATTGGCAGTGGGACCAAAAGGGAGGGGCGCACTCGACCCGGCACTACTCGCTGGCAGTCTGGGCATGTGGCTACATAGCTTGACACTACTCAATAAAATCAAGCTAATATGCATTCCCTAGTTTTATCAGCTCCCAGGTGTCCTGAATAAGGCATATAATGAGTCTCCCTTTGCCTTTTGTATTCCCGGAAATGCACCCGATGTGTATGGCTGTGGCAGGGCATAAGCCCTGCACATGGGGAAATATGGAGTTTACTTGTATGTTTTTGGGTTAATTGTTAATATATTGATTTAATTGTTTAGCTGCTGTGGCACTCCACCGGGGACGATTACCCGTCTGTGTGGAGCAGCAGCTGAAAGCAGTCAGCTGTTCCCGCAGGCGGGTAGGCATGTCTCAGCGTAGTGTCAATATAAAAGCACGGCGATCACTGTGATCGGGGCTGCTGTGAGGCTTGCCGTTTTCACGGCGTCTTTGATTTATAGTTAGTTGTATTGTGTTTTATTTTGCAATTTTTGTACAGCTGGCTGTAATAGTCCTCTGTGTGTTACCATCGCTGGTAAGGTCACATGACCACCTTTATTTACTTTTGTTTTCTGTTTGTTAATAAATCCTGTGCGCCTGTGCTGGCATTTCAACATCACCCCCAGTTGTCTCTCTGTGTGCTTGAACAGCGGCTACCCACACACATGACACGAGCAAGACCATGTCACAATGGCACAGTTAAACCACAGGGTTCAGTCCCGAAATAATACCACTCACACAATCACAATATCCAACAGTGAGTGCTCCTAGTGCAAGTAGTGAATTATACAGCAATTAGTGAAACAGTAGTGCAGTGTAGTCTGGGGTTGGTGCTGGCTGATAGTGACAGCTCCTGGATTTTAGTTTAGTCTATAAATTATAAATGTGACAATTAATAGACAGACAGAGATTACACAAAACACTCACGAATATTTTTCACTTGCACGTCCTTTACAGGTCTTCTCACAACCATAAGAAAGGAACAGATTGCTTCGCAACATCCCCTGATTTACCTTCAGTCATGCCCCTTTCAGTAGTAAGTGCAATCCCTTTTCCTCCAGTCTGCGATTGCCACATCACCTACCATATTAAGGTGATGACTTCTGGTATTGTGTCTCCGCTCCCTTTCAGGATGCCCAATTTTCAAATTTCCATGGAATTAATTGCCAACCCATCCTGTCTGGGGGAACACTGTTCCTGTTATGCAGCGCCCTTACAGATCGGGAAGGAGATTTATGACTTGGATTCACTCACAGGCACCTACTGGAATTCAACTCTAAACAGTGATCAAAATCGACCTTTAACAGCATTCATTTTGTCAATTGTTTCCCTATTTTCAATGAAAATGAAAATGGACATGGAAAAATGCTTCGGAGGACAGTGTGTGTTCGTCTTCACCCCTCCCGAGTCAGTGCAGGGGTGATAGTGGTGGGCTGAGCCTGAAGAATTATTGGACATTACTAAATTGGGGAGAAAACAATAAAAAAAATATTGGTGACCACTAAATAAAAAAAGAGACACCCTAAACACTTGGTATTAACTAATAGTACAGCAGAACTACCCTGCAATTATATATAATTAATTGTATATATATATATATATATATATATATATATATATATATATATATATATATATATATATATATATATATATATATATATATATATATATAATTCAACATTTAATGAACTGATATCACAAAAATACAATGCATTTTACTTGTGATGTTTAAGTTTCTGTCATTTGTTTTATGTTTACATCATAGCAGTTTTTTACACTTACAGCTTGGTCTTTATTAAAGGTCTTTGGAATATGTTTGTCATGCCCTTCCATGCATACAGTCAATGCAAGATCCTTCTGCACCAATATTTCCCTTTGTTTCTAAACCTTTTGCAGCAACTAACCCAGGGGAACTATAATGTTTGCAACTGTCACTTTTAAAAATGAATTTCCAGCAGCTCACAGCACCTCTGTGACTCGGGAGTAGAGTCGATCTAAAATTAAGACGGCATATGCATTCTGAGATACTGCAAGAATAATGCAGTTTTCCAAAAAATTAGGGCAGCGCAAAAAGGACGGGGGCACATATTATTTATTAAATGTATTTATTGAATAATCACATGGTGTGTATTGGCTAGATTATTTTAATCTCAATAAAAACAAAAAAATTACATCACATCATGGAACCCTTTGAAGGGAGGGACAGGGGATTATATAACATAGGTCATAATGTTATCTATTTGTAAATTCACATTTATGTAAGTCTATTATAGTTTGGAATGGGTGAATTTCTTTTTCAGTACTATCACGTTGTTCTTTAAACACACCATTTATCCCCCCTTATCTATCGACACACTACATTTAGATGTAACTGCCTCTTGGAAAGTCCATCTGCAAGTGTTGCACAGATCAGCATTTGTTACATATTATGGAAACTAGAGCTGCTAATGGCATAAAATATTATTAATTTTACTTTGGTATGGTACTCATCTCTTCAACTAAAGCCTGTAAGAAATGATAATGTATGGGTTTGAGTGTGGGACACTGCATTTTATTATTTTAGCCTTCACTAAGCATTTAAGTTTGGGAGTCTGTGCACTTGAAAAAATAAAATTATTCATATTTAGCTTTTACTCCATACAGGTAGTTGTATTTTTCTAATGAAAATACGTCTTACTCAGTTAAAAAAGAAAATAATGTTTGGACTATGTTAGACAACAAAGAAGACCATGTTTTATTTGTGACAAAATTCACACTTAAATTAAAGTACAAATACACTTGGTTCATATACAGAGCATTAAACAGATATCATAATACAAAACATGTCTTTGTTAGTTACAATTATAAAACATTGCCTGTATAGATTCTTCTAATGAAAATAATATTTAGGGGTGCTTTGCCACTATATATTATATGTAACTCTTCTTGTTTAGTGAGATGAAGCCAGATCACCTTAACACAGCATGGTCTCTCCATCAGAGAGTATAATAGAACAGAAAGTATTTAAATAAGAACATCAAAAGGGCTAGAAGATATACAAATAGGTCTGGGAAACCGTACCTAGTGATGAATTTCAATAATATCCCAAAAGCAAAAAAGCTCACGTGGGTCTGTTTTAAAGCCTATCTTTACATATGTTCATTTTAGAAGACATTTAACTAAGATATAGTCATTTTTTACAGAACGTAAAAAATAAAACAATCAAAAAACAAATAAATAATTTACATGGTAGAAACATGGTAGTGGTGTTATACCCAGCTTTTCACCTAAAAGCAAAAATAAAATGAACATATGAAGAAATGCAATCAGTTTGATATTGTTGAAACTTAGATAACCCCCGAGCTTTTAGAAAAGTTATTTAGTCACATGTGCTATTTCACTTTCTTTATTGTACCTGTTATCATGCAACAAAACAATCTCATTGAATATGCATTTGTGTAATAGCCACAGAATACCATGTGCAGTAGTGTATGTTGTTGAAGGGTCAGTGAAGCGCTACAGTGCTCAACACAGAGAAAGGGTTTGTATTGTTTTTAGTATAACTATCATTTCAAAATTCAGAATTGTCAGTAATTGAAAATCTTGAAAGTATGAAATACATTCTTTTTTTATGGTCAGCGCTCCAAAATAGTATTAAGTAACATTTGTTATGTTACCAGTAATTTTGAAATAGACACTTAAAATACAATATAAAATATATTATATAAAATGTATAAAATACACATAAATAAAAAATACAAATGAGCTGCAAAACATGTGTTTTGCTACAATTCTTGTTATTTTTTTTTTAATATTCACACACTTTTGTTTTATATATTTATTTATTTTTAAATAGAGGCTTTAGTACCTAAACATTATTGTTATATTTACCAAATATGTGCACAGCCACTTCTGCTCGGGCAAAAATGACAGTATTAACGCACAAAAATGTGATTTAGTCAGGGCTCAGTGTGGGCCAACTCACATCAAATAGCCAATCATGTACCCAGCCAATCAAATCACAGTGGCAGGAGTAAGGTTATAACCAATAAGGTTTCAACATTCCGTTTAAGAACACCTGTTCATCTGCAATAGCAAACAGATGGCATTTTGAAACCAAAAAAAAGAAGAAAGAATTAAAAATGTCCAGCAACCCAAGTGAGAAGGATGACCAAGCCGGTGAAAAAGGCTATGAAATTAAAAAAAAAAAAGGAAACTATAGGGCTTTGTCTGACCTGCCTGGCACTTACAGCATCTGCAACCTCTACCTTGGGGGTTTCAAGCTCAGCATTTGCTTCCCCCAACCCTGTAATCTTTCCTCTGTAAGTTCAACATCACATCCATTATGGAGAGCTATGTTATGTGAAACACAACCAGCTAACCTCCTGAGCAGTGTACTGTAGTATTACTCATCCAGCATCCAGACCTTGGAATGGAATTGTGAGGATTCCAAATGTTTGCTCAGTTACAGTACCAGCACATTTAAAGGTACGGTTATATCTCTGTTCGGCAGGGGTCGTGGGGTTGAGCAGCGGCATCAGTAGCCACCGCTTCAGTGGATACCCATTCCCCTACCAACCAGCTTCTCAGTCATCCTGCTGAAACCCAGCTGCCATCTGCAAATTAGCAAGGATAAATGAGGCATGAGTGCAGCCAGGATGGTTTGCATACACATTTCTGATGTAGTTGTTGGCACCACACACTACTTGCACGTTGTCAGAATAGGTCCCCTTAAGATTTGTGTAGAGGTGTCTATTCTGTGTTGGTGCGCTTAGCTGCACGTGTGTGCAATCCATGGCTCCCAGAACACGAGGAAACCCATTCATCCCAAGAAAACACTGCTTTGTATTTTGTTGCAGCTTGTGAGAGAAAGGGAAATAGAAATGGATGAATTCTCCTGCCCGCTTTACTAAAGCTGAAGTTACATCTGCAGTATAACTCATGCCTGCAGTATAACCCACAGTGGAATGAGCCAGTGGCATAAAATGTTAGTACAGCGGATACCCTTAGTGCTACAGGCACAGTGTGCTCTCCGCATGTCTCTTTCCAGGTGAGTCTGAAACAGTTGGCAGATGACAGTGATTGTTTGTCTGTTGAGGTGAAATTGCTGCATGCATTGTGTGTCAGACAGGCTCAGAAAAGGCAGATGACTTCTAAATATTTGGGGACGCCACCTCCTCCTCCTCCTCTCTCTTTGTCGGGCCATGTAGAAATCCAGTGCGCACTCCATATTTGTTTTATTTCTCTTTTTTCTCTCTTTTCTTTGCCTGCTTCCCTGGTAGTTTCATTGGTATTTATAGTCGACCATGTAATCTGCACACAGTTTAGACCTGGTTCTTATGTCAACTGAAACGCAAACACTAAAACTGTTGATGGTTTGCTAAATCGTTACATTTGTATGTAAATGAGGACACTCCTCTAAAGTTCAGCCCACGTTCAATGCTAATGTTGATTTGCTGGCTGGGCACTAAACCAAATCACACAGGTGGGGAAAGTCTGTTTGCCCACATGTGTGCCTGATTCTGGTGTGTTAATTGCCTTTGGGGTTTGCGAACTTTGTTAAATAGGCCCAGAATGTATGATCTCAAAAACTGCCAAGTTATTCTCTTTTTAAATGTTGATGTTTCCTATAGATGTGATGTATTGACCCTGTTGGTCTAAAAGCAATAACAACACTGCGGGAAACATATATCACAATTCAGATATAGAGCTGCAACTTAAAATTAGGTATAAACTCCTACAAGGATTGGAAACGTCCAGCATCCATTACCCATTCATGCACAATAACTAACCCGTATTCTTTACAAATGAATAGGAATTAAATAAATCAATAAATGCATTTTTAAATTCACAATAAACATGTTTTATTATTCACAAATTATGGAATAATTGTTGGGTAAACTAAACGTGCATTAGTGTAAATAGCTTATTGTATCTTAAAAATATAGCGAGGAGGAACATATATTTTGTAAAATAGTAACATTGTGCTGTGGTAAGCTACTATACATTTTGTTCCCTCTAGTATTCAAATTAAGTTTTTTTTCTGTTTTTCCAAGGTTCGTTGACAACAAAGGTCCTTATGGTTTTAGAAGATTTTGTTATAAGGGTTCTAAAGGGAACTTTTCTGAAGATTTCAGATTTCCTTAACACTTGTTAAAAACATTGCATTATAAACTTATATAATTAGTAATCATGCAAAGATTCAGTGAAGGAACCATACATACTGGTTCAATGTTGAACCAAATAAGGCACCAAATGTTAACAAATGTGACAGAAAAGTTTAAAGTTCTCTGAACAGCATAATTTCGTATTCCAAAAGAAGCATACATTGTACCCTAATGGGAAAGTACAGTTACTATATCTTGTTATTGTTGATCTAAGAGTATTTGAATGTTAAGGTCTTGGCTTTTAATTTTTTATTTAATATTACCTTGTCAGAGCTGAAGATCTATTGTAAATTAAATCAGCAAACCATAGGGGTTTTTTTTGTTTGTTTTTTTTGTTTTAGTTTTTGTCTCCAGCCACCTGTTTCAATCTTTAGTTGGGGGGTTTTCTTCATTATAATAGGGTGACCTTATTAGAAAGTCTCCTATAAAAGATCTAGGCACAATCAAGGAGAACCATTCTGACAACCCTTCGAAGACTTAAAATGTAGGTGTTCAAAATATTAAGAAGAATACAAATAAAATATAAGGTTCACAAGATAGTTATGTGAAATAAAAAGCTGGTTCTTGACATTATTACATATTGTACAATCTTTCTATATTTTTTTGTCCCACTGCACCAACAACTATAAAACATTCAGCAGCATAGAAGCTCTTGTCACTGTAGGTTACCAGCTGGTTTGTGGCAGGTGTGTTACTCTGTTTTTTCGCTCTTTCCATCTTTGGACTGTGTTTCTGATGTTTTCCGCAAGGGTGTTTTTTCAGAGTTGGAATTAATCTGGTTGGAGTCCGATGTGCCGCCATTTTTGTTTGTTGAATGTTTTTCTAAGTAGTTTAGCATTTCACTTAAAACAGTTTGAAAGGTGCTGAGTGCAGCACAAATTGCCGGCGTTCCAAATCCATGTGTTATTAGGCTGTAAAAAAAAAAAAAAGAAAGAAAGGAAATGCACTTTTAATTTAGCTTTTCATTATTAAATAATCTTTTTTGTAAGCCTATGCTGTAAACGATACAGCTGAACATGGCTATACTGTCAAGCAATTGTAATAAATACAAACATGTTTTTGCAAAATGCTGCAAAGGTTTTTAATTTCATTGCTAAGCATTTTCTTTTATTTTTACCATGTAAAACCGAACCTAAAGTAGCCCGATGAATGGGGCATGCATTATTATCGGCTGTGACGGTTCGAGAGTATATTACATGTCTCTATATATTCATTATATACATGAGTAATTTAATAATTATGCAGCTCAATAGAATATGCCTTTCGATGCAATCGTAGCATACTGTTTTGCAGTAAATGGCTGTACATTTAAAGTAACATACTGTAAATTGGCAAATGGAAAATTAGACATTTTAAGAATGCAATACTGATGGATTAATATTGTACCTAAAATGTGTTAGATGTCTCTGTATATCGATGTCTAGGATTGGGGTTGGTCTAGAAGATCCAAGTGGCGACCTGTCCTGGCTTAACAAGTCCTGAAATTCTTTACAAACCTGTCTGACGATAGATGAAAAAGGAGAGGCAATAATTTAAAAAAAAACTGTATCACAACATATTAATCGTCAAATAAAATGTAAAAAAAAAGAAGCGCATACTTGGTCGCTAATATCATTTTCTTCCGGGCTGTCTGCTCCTTCTGTTCGATGTGCTGCCTGGCTAAAGTCTCCCCCACTGCTTTGGTTGGAAACTCTGTTTCACAGGTGTAACCAAAATCCCGAGCCAAATGAAGAGCTTCACCTTGAGACAAAAGCATGAGCACAAATTAAATAAAAGGGGCACAGAAAATGACCCCCCCCCCCCCCCCCCCCCCAATCAGGCGCACAAAGAATGATTTAGGGGCAGTCCTAACCTAAAAATCAAAAAGCCACCTAGTTCTTATTTCGCCAAAGAATGTGACTAGATACGGTTACATTTACTTTAACATAACTAAAATAAGGTTTAATTAGAAATAATAATAATAATAATAATAATAATAATAATAATAATAATAAATAATAAATAATAATAATAATAATAATAAATCCTATATAAATCTATTTACCTTCTACTAAGGAAGTCAGCAGAGTGACGTTTGCTGCTTTCCTCCTCCCTGCTGGTAAATTTAGACCCAGTCTATCCAGTTTTTCTCTTAAACAGCGACCTCCGTTTTTTGATTTGGCTCTATGAATATAAATCAATCAATCAATCAATAAATAAATACATAATGATTATTCAGATATGAAGGTCTATACACGTGTATGTACACACATTCTTACGTGGACATAAGGCGTTTTAAATGTATTTCTTATTTTAT
>NC_054538.1:13753567-13756067 GCF_017654505.1 Polyodon spathula | reverse complement strand
TCATTGGATGACATTGAATAAATAACCAGTTGAGTGACATTAAGACGAAAATTGGATAAACTACGGTCCTCTTTTTGCAGAGGATTTTCCCTTTGTCCGGTCCTTCACAATCCCCTAATCCCTTCTTTTGAAAAAAAAAAAAAACTACGCTTTATGCCGGGCAAAGGAAAAAAAAAAAAAAACATACAAACAAAATGAGCAGCAGACGCGCTCTAAAATCTAAACAGATCTTCAGATGCTCTGAGGAATTTATTCAGCTTTCTAAAACTTAACAATCGCAAAACAGGTCGCCTCGGCAGACGTTTATATCTGAATTGATGGATCTTGTGTACACAGTATCTGAAAGGTTTATTGAAACGAATCGCTTTAAAAAAAAAAAACTGATCCCACGTATAGCGTTTTTTAAAGCATTATATATACATCAGACATATTTGAAAATCGTAATTTTATTCGTTACATAATTGTTTTAGTTACTGTTAAAAAATAATACGAATAACTTATATTTTGTGTAGTTTGCATTAGCCTGTTCATAAGTGTTCGGCGTTACGTGTGTGTCAGATCAGAATGTGAACAGTTTATATAATATTTTACTGTAAGAGGCTATAAACTACAATTATTATTATTATTATTATTATTATTATTATTATTATTATTATTATTATTATTAGTAGTAGTAGTAGTAGTAGTAGTAGTGGTAGAAGCAGCAGCATTAAATGACAATAGCATTTATGACAATAGCATTTAGTTCAATGTTTTTGTTACTTTCATTTACGAAATGTAAATGCGTTCCTATTCAATAACGTCTAGTACACGTCTACGAAAATTTATCACGACAGTAAATAGTGCTGTCATCTAATAATAATAATAATAATAATAATAATAATAATAATAATAATAATAATAATAAATAAATGTATATACGTGTTTATGTATTCATTCGATTATTTTCGGTTTCAATATTCTGGGAGGTTATTTACCTGCAGGTCTTCGGCTCCCGTTGGTGGCAGCCCCAAACTGGATCCAGGCAAGAGTCTCTGATCTGGGTGCATGCCATACTGAGAGCCGTGACTCATTAGAGACAGGTCGTGCCGGCGGTAGGGATCCAGACACCCTAACTCTCTCCTCTGCTCATCGAGACAGGAGGATTTTAATGCCCGGGAGTTATGGATGTTAATAAAATCTGCAGGTTCCCCATGGTGGAGCTGCTGGTAGTACTGTTGGGAATGGTGAAGGCTGTTCAGTGAATAGGCATCAGGGTTAACAGCCGGGTGACTGTGCTGGAACTCGTAGTGGAAGGACTGGTGATGAAGTGGGGTATACTGGTGATTAGCGGAAAAATACGGGGAAGCAAACTCGGTGCCCGTGGTGGAGTAAGTTAGTGGAGACGTCGAGGAATACGCGACAGACGAGTTTGCCACGGATTCCAGGCATCCAAGCTGCATCAAACGGTAGCTATTTGATCCATCGTGACGTATCTGAAGGAGAAAAAAAGAAAATCTGAGGTATGTCATTTAAAATACCTTGCAGCTACCAGTGTGCAATCAGTTTGCTATATGAAAAATAAAAAAACAATTCTAAAAAAAAAAAAAATGAACTTCGAAATCCAGCCTTCCAAACAAAACTCAAAGCCCGCTTTAACATTACCTGATGGGGGTGTCATATATCTGAAGTATGGCAAGTACACGAGTAAAAAGCACTGTACCTATTACTCCGAAAGCCCTCAAGAAAATTGCACATGTCCATCACTCGATTTGAAGCGATTTTAAATACTATGCCATTCCACTTCATAATGTAGCTTAAAGGTAAAACCAGCAACCCCATCTGCAGCTTATTGCAATACAGGTAAGTGATGCTTCTGAAGAAGTGTACATAATAAACCCTTTTAATTACCGTGTGTCTTCATTGTGTTAGCTCAAAAAAATCCAGACAACCCTCAGTCCTTTTGTGAAACCGTGCTAGTGCTATTACAAAACATTACCTGACTAGTGCATAATGTTGCCTTAATCTTTCCAATATGGCTATTTATGGTTCGCAGGATTATGAAATGTTCGTTATGGCAACTGTTGTAAAGTAAGGAGTGGCATTCTTGGCGACAGATGTCATAACGAATTTCTCTTTTTTGTTTTTGTATTTTATCTGAAGCCGATTTTAATTAAGAATAACATTTAATTAAATACCTCCGCGTCGTGGACAAGTCCTGGAAAGGCTGTTGACATGTTTGCGTTCCAATAACCCGGTTTCTTGAGCTATCAAATAAATAACCTTACAAATCCGAAATAGAATCAAAAATACGATTTCTTCTCTCAGAGCCCTTCAAACCTGCATGAAATAAATTTCCCCTCTGCACAAAAGCAGCTCCCTGTTTCAGATTTTGTACTTGCTGGGTATTTCTTTAGCTGATGTCGTAGGTCCCTTGGTAATATAGAAGTTTTGAGAATTAAGCATCAGCACAGAGAAATGGGAGGACAATAGATGGAAGCGCTTCATCCCAGGAGACAAG